>NW_016690259.1:1104942-1189895 GCF_001604755.1 Lepidothrix coronata
GGGTGCCCCATTCCTAAAGGTGTTCAAGGGGAGGTTGGACGGGGCCCTCAGCAACCTGATCTCGTGGGTGACATCCTTGCCAACTGTGGGGTTGGAAGTAAATGATCTTTAATCACAGAATTACAGAATCATTTAGGTTGGAAGAGACCTCCAAGATCATCGAGTCCAACCTTTGACCAATCCCCACCTTCTCAACTAGCACCAAGTGCCACATCCATGAAGGTCCCTTCCAACCAAAGGCGTTCAGTGATTTACCTGATGAGTCAAGTTAGGGAACTGACCTGACAGGAAGCTACCCTTTCTTCCCTGGACTTTTACAAGGGCAATTCCCTGAGCCAACTACCTCTGGGTCCGTGGGACCATTAGTGACAGGAGAAAGAAGGCAGTAGAACCATACAGTTTGGAGCAGGCCAGACCATCCTAGTGGCTGCCAGCTGCTGTGGAGCCATAGCCATAAACTCCAACCTTAGTCAAATATTGACTGGTGAATTAGGATTTTAATCGAGATCCCTTAAATTGATTGGAAACACATGGTTGTGATAAGAAACATGGAAGTGGAGAGTTCAACCTTTTCAGACTTACTTTGTTATCAAGAACACTGTCCTTGGAGGAGAAAGTGTCTGGTGTAAAAATAGTGTAAGGATATAGCAGTTGAGTATTGTCAACTGCCACTGATTTCTGCTGTTGTTTTAATGTAATATTTTCATGTGTTTTGTTAAAAATACGCATATCTATATCTTATTTTGGGAATGAGCCTAATTACTCTTTTGGCAGTTTGACATCCTTCTGTATATGTTGGATGCAACATCATTTACAGTGTCTCTGGATTGCTTTTCAAACACAGCCAAAGATTCCCACTCCAGGGAATATAAGTGCACTGATGTCTGAAGTTGTGTGTTCTTATGTAGAAGTCAGTTGTTACTTCTAACTTTATGCTGAAATGTTAAAGCTGCTCCATCCCATGTTCCTGGGCAAAAGTTGTGGCTTCTACTATTTCCCACCCTGCTCCTTGTAGTGCTTATAGGATAAATAATCAGATATTACAGGTACGACACTTTCCCTTTGAGAAAGGGAAGTCATGAATGTTAAATTGTTACTGACTGCATGTTAACATCCAGAACTTAATTCTTTTAACCCTAGTGAAGAGTTATATGATCTGTGTGGCTGCAGGTACAGCAGTGCTTTTTAGAAACTGCTATTACATGTAAAAACTTTTCCATTATATCTTTGTATCTCTTGCGTTTAAGCTACCCAGTGCAGAAGTGCTTTTCCCTCCTTGTAGAAAGTGTTCTGGACAGATAATACTTGGAAAGTAAGAGTTAGCTTTTACTTTTTTAAAATTATGGCTTTTTTGCTTTTACTTTTTTAAAATGATGGCTTTTTTTTTTTTACTTTCAGATTTTAATTTTTAGTTATTTTCAGGTTTTATGTTCCTGTCTTCTGGACCCTCCTTGGCCCTGCACTTTGAACCTAGACATAACTAGTTAGTACTGCTAGAAAATTCTTACAAGAGCCCTTATTAAAGGATTTAAAAGAAGTACGTAAAATACTAGATAGGTTCATTTCTTTTCTTGGCCTGTGATTTTTACTTCTTAGCATTATGGAGTTGAGAAATCAGCATAAGAGCATTATTATTCATTTAAAAACTAGAGTGGGATTTTTTTCTATTTGCTTTCAAAGAGATTCCAGTGTTAATTTTCTGAACTGTTTGCAAAGCTGTGTAATGTTTTGATTTATTTTGTTTGGTTTATATTGTATTTTTGCCAAGTGGCATTGTTCATAAAATGCAAAATCATACAGGGTAACGTCTTTGTAAATTCTCTTGGCACACTCAATCCAAATTACTTTAAACAACTCTGTCTGATTGCTATTTTCAAAAAGAACTGAATGATCACTAAACTGAATTCCAACAATATACACAGGTTTGCTGGAAAGAAGAGTACATAAAGCATATACTTACATTTCTTTCATAATAAATAGTTTTCCTATACAATTTGCAAATAGTGATTATAATTTCATGTTAATCAGATGCAGGAAAATGTGCTGAAGGGATAGTGCTTTGCTGCTTTTGTCACAGTTTGATCAAACTGATTTTGTCAGCACTGGAGCATAACCCTTGCCACATCAGTTTGAGTGCTCATTAGGCAGCCGATTTGTCTGAATCCTCATTAAATTGATTAACTCATTTACTTATGGATGATGACATGTTATGTGGTACAGGAATGGTGGTTAGAGACTGGAATCAAGACTCATGTTGACTTGCTTAGTATTCAGTTGTTCATTTATTTCTGCAATAAATTGCTTCATTCAAGGACTGCACCAACAGTGATTTACATTTTGCAAAAGTGTGGCATCAGCTGAAGGGTTGAGCTTACATTGTGTAAACTTGCACCTTTGTCAGTAAACTACAGACAGGAATTTAGAAGCTTCTTAGGTGTATAGATGCTCTAATTCCCCATTTATTTCACTTGGGTACTAGACTTTCTCATAAGAACCTCAGAGGCTCTCTCGAACATCTGTTCTAATGTAAATTAAATAACAAAAGGGAAACAAGTAGAAAACCTCTTCAGTTACACATTCAGAAAAGGAAGATGTTATTAAGCAAGGATACTTAAAACAGTTTTCTGAAAGATAGCTTACACAAAAGTTAGCAAAATGTAAAAAAAGAAATCAGTTGATGATTTGGACGAAATTCTAAGTATGCACAGTTTAGAAATTCGTATATTTACAATTGATATGCTTCTAATATTTTAAAGTGCTACCTGAATGTGCTAACTGTGTGCAGATCATGCTGAAATTTGAGTTTTGGACACCAACTACAGTTTTGGTGTTCGTACGTGAAACTAGAAAGTTTAAGCATGCAGGTTTTAGCAAATAATAATTTTTTTTTGTCAAACTCAGTGACTCTGCAATGAGTGGATGACAAGCATAATAGCTTATTCCTGTATTTTTGAGTCGAGATTAAATGCAACTTGGGACAGCTCAAAAACAAGCGGAGTACTTCAAACTTTGTGAAGATGAAGAAACCAGAATTATTTATTTATTTGTTTGTTTTATTATTTATTTAGGTAGGAATTGAATTTGCTTATTCCAGGGCTGAATGTGTCATGAACACAAAGTGGTGTGAAGAAGCAGATGAAGCAGAATGCTTTTTGTATTACTGGGGTGCAACAAAAGCCTAGTCCTGGGCTGTGGGAGCGTAGGAGAACCATGGTTTACAAACACGGGCCAGAGATCTTCCTCTCTAAATGCAGGACCAGAAGCAACAGATAGCTCCATATTGGCTGAATTACAAGAAAATAGGGAACAATAAATTTTCCAAGACTAAAGAAGAAATTTGCAACATGAACATGAAAACAGCAGTTCTCTGTGTCAGCAAATTGTTGAAGCTTCAAGACATGGCATTAAAAGCAGTTTCTAGAGATGGTGCACAGCAGAGTTTCAAATGTTAATGAGCAGCTCCTTTTTAACACTTTTGAGAAATGGAAGAAATGGTGCATGACTGGCAACGTAACCAACCATACATAGAGACTGCTCTGACTGGAGTCATGATTTTCCTTAACCGAAGCTTTGGGAGCATTTCTTTCAGCAATAGTACTGGCTTAAGCAGTCCTCGAGTGCCATCACATCACCTTACTCCTCTCCCTTCCCCAGGTATTTCTGGAAAAATGTTTTGTGTGGTAGCTCTGAGTGGGGGCAATCAGGCTAAAACCATTCCAACCCCCTCACCCTGCATTATTTTCCTTCTCCCCACCCTAGGTTACTTTCTGTCTGACTCACAGAACTCCAGCTTTACTGCATGACTTCAAACATACTACTCTGAGAAAGGAGAGATTGAGGTAGCAGTAGGAAGTGACTGGGGATGGATAAGATGAGGTGCAACATTAGCTGGGCAGCTGCCTGCAAAAATCCTGCGGGTTGAATGGAAAGTGGTGGAGCAGGGAAGAGGAAATAGTGTTTGAATGGCTTGGGAAATAAGACAAACTTTTAATGGGCAAGAGAGTTAGAAAAAAAGGTAGACCATTGAGGGAACTGTAAAAGTGATTTTACATCTTATAAATAATTAGAGCTGTGTTTGTGCTTTGCATTAGTGTAAAAGGTAGTTATTACTTCATGTTTTTAAATCATTGAGATATATATATATAGATATATATATATAATGTAACACTAACTGTTGCACATTTTTTGGTAATAAAAATGGTTGTCTCCTCAGTTCAATCTTCTTTGAATAAAGTTAGGATTTGTGATATTCTTAGGCTTCTTGTAAGGCTAACATTAAGTTTCTGTAGAATTGAGGTGAGACAAAGCATGGGAAAATACCCTTTGGCGGTATTAGTTGCACAATATTTGTGGTTGTATTAGTTTATTTTGATATGCATTTTTACTGAGGAACCAATAGTCTTGTTTCACTGAGAAAGTGAGACCAAAGTGCAGAAAATCTTGCATCCTTTCCGTAAAAGAGATTAGTCACTGAATTAAATAGAGCTAGAATTTCACCCATCCATTAATTTTTTGGAAGAAACAGCATCAAACATGTCTTATTTGGGAACTTCTTTATACTAGGTAGGCTTCTTAGAAATGTCATTTCTTTTAGTTATACTAAAATATGCCTGTATTTGGAATGATGGGGAGAGTTTACATAAACAAACTCTGTGACTCTTATTTCAATTAGTGTTTCTGTAGAATCATTTTTAGTAGCACAGAATATTTGCTAAGTGCATATGGAACACAGATAATAGTCAAACAGGAAACTGGTGATCAGAGTTAAATTACTGGGCTCTAAATTTTTCTACATCCACCTATTTTCCCCTCTTCACTTGCTCTGACAGTTATAGACCGTTTCTCTAATAGGGCTTGCATTTGAAGATAAGCCTGCATGTAAACAAATTAACTTTTCTTAAATGGAGAGCCATTTCATCTGCAATAATGTACCAATTCATAAACTATCAGAAGCATATTTATTAAAAAAAAAAAAGATAAATGACCCATTGTATAACACTTACTATTAGGCAGACTAGATGTCCCTGTGTTCTGGGAGATAAGACTCTTGTATTATTACACCCTAATAAAATGAGTTAATGTTTTAGTATCAGAGATAAAAGGACAGTTGGATATATTTAATAACCAAACTGAGAAACACTTAATTTTAGTTGTCTGTAGCAATATAACACAAATTCCCCTGTAAAACAAATTGCACTTTTGGAATATATTTTAATGTGCATTCGACAAAGGAGAAAATGAGGTGATTGAAGTTCAATTTGTAGCATGTTATTAACCATTTCCGCTTGACTAGATGCGTAAAAGGATAATGGATGAGGGTTTTATTATTGCCTTTCTGCTAAAATGAAGTGGTGTAAAAGATAAGGTGATGAGATTAATGAACATAAGGAAAAGGCGTAATCAATCAAACTCCAACAGGGTGATGAGATGACAGGACTTAAGATTTGCAAGGATACATGTTTTAAAAAGTGAATTTTATCAACACCAACATTTTGTTTGGGTGGAATGCTAAGAAGCGAATACTTGCCAATTTTGGTTATTTTTTGGTAGGTTAAAATGCTACTGTATATTTGAAGGTTCAATAATTAATGCAACCAATTAAAGTTAAGTCTATTTTTAAATTTAAAAACCACATTAAAAAAACCCCATATAGTTACCAAATGAGCAAATACAACTTTTGTTAAGAAAGAACAATATTTCATTGATCGGTTTATCAATTTTTCATTGGTGGAACATTCTTAGATGTGTCTGGATGAATTATTTCTAGTCTGTGCTACTGCCTCAAGTTTTGCATCCAAGTAATTTCAGTAGCTCATTTTCATGCACTCGAGGAAAAGTGAGGAGTGCTTTTCTTGCCCCGTAATAAGTGCCCAAACATTAAACTCCACAAGTTTTCAACTTCTAACTTCTCAAATAGAAAGTTGATTATCTTGTAGTGATAAATCTACAGAAGTTTCTAGCTATAAATGTGTTCCTCTTTGTAGAATGGGATATTTTTTTAATTTAGATCTCAAATCTTCTTTCTTCTGACACGTCTTAAAATTACTACCTCCTTGAATATCTATATTGCTAACATGTTATGGAAAGAATTGATTAGAGGTACTTTTGATTTTTACTGATGCCAGATTCTTAAAATTACTTGTGAGTACTCCAGCTGCAGTTACTCATAGAGAAAACTCTAAAGATAGGTCTTTTATCTTAAACTAAGCTTTTTTCTTCTTTTTTTTTTTTTTTATGAAAGAACATTGAGTTCCACACCAAATCATTTAAGAACTGAAAGCATCTCTGCAAAATCAATTTTTCTCATTCCTTCAGTTTCCTGCTCTTTTGAAAAAACAGGTACCTTTTACAGACTGTGGAGCTGGCTGGGAAGGGAGCACCTATCCAGTTAGGATTTTTCCCCCACTTAAAAGATTTAAGAAGGGCTCCCACATCATTCTTTCAAATGGGGTTAATTTACTTGATAAGAGTTACCTATGAAAGTGCTGCCTTAAGTTAGTTTTGTAATATGCACAAGGAGGAGAAATTGTTGTATTTTTTCAAGGAACTTAGTTCTTGGCAGCACTTTGGGCAGTGCGGACAGGATATTGCTATGAGGTTAGGTTTGTCTAAAAAGAAGCAATTTAAAATACTTTTCCCTTTTGACTTCACAATTTATGGAAAACTGGCTGGAAACTGGGGCTTTGTGAATACTCCCACATTAGACTTGATTTTTTTTGACTATTAAGAGAACTTCCAGTTGTGCAAAACAGCATCGTGGGTTTGCAAGATAAATGCATAACACAGCCCAGATTACAATTCTTCACAAGAGCTAATATTTTCACATAGACTTACTGCCTTCTCTCCTCCTGTCATCTGCAGAATTCTTTGATAGACTTATTTTTTATTGGGCCCTCAGGAATAGCAAGTTTTAGATTTAATACCCCAGGGGGAATGGCAAGGCAAATCATATTGTTGGATCAATTGTTCAGCTATCCCCAGACTGCTGTCTGTGTATCTGTTACACTTGAATCACATTTTCAAGCCTTTCTTATCAATCATTTGGACTAGAAATGCAGTTTAATTTTCTATTGCATTTTTGAACTGAAATTAGGGTTATGTTCTTGTTCTGTTATCCTCAGAATCCTAGATTTGGTTGTAAACCTCACATTAGCTATGTCCCTGGCTTGCTTAATCTTAGAAAAAGGTCTTTGCTTGTAGGAATGCTTTAAAGCTGAATTGAAATTACTTTATTTTAGCATCTACTAAAATGAATATCAGCAGTTATTGTATAAAACCTCCTCTTCACGGGGCCTTCTGATCTTTACAAACATGGGGTTAGTTTTAATTGGATAAATTATTTCTTTGGGTGATCTTAAGAGATTCTTCCTTGCAATCACAGGCCATAGAAAAACCTTGGTCGCTTACTGGTTCTACTCAGTTCCTTTACCTGACAAACTAATCTACTTTTACAAGATTGTAAGACAAATGTAAGAATACAAGTACAGAATATGAAGTAAATTCATGTGGGTCTTCGTTAAAAAAAGTGCCTGTAGGAGATGTGTCCTTTTGTAACTAGGAACAATTCCTCTATTTTGCTGTCATATCTGTATTCCACTTCGGTTTGCAGTAAATGAACTTGCAGTGGGTGGAGAAGTGCTGGACCAGTGAAGGACTTGTTAGCAGAACTGTGCTGTCTTCTGTCCCAGCTTTTGAGAGCAAGAGGGAAAATTTCTATAACGTGAAATCCTGTACAGTCCTGGGCTATGGGGCAGGCATCCCAAATGAGGCAAATGTATGTCATTACACAGCAGCCCTTGCAGCTGCTCCAGTTTACTCAAGGGGGATTTGGTTCCTGCAGCAGTCCAGTCTCTGCAGCACAAAGGTGGCATTAAGCCATTTTTACATTCCCATCCCTTTGCAAGCGGCACCTTCTGTGCCGTATCTCTCACGAAGCGTAGCACAGAATCTTTTAATGTGAACTGCTGGATTGGCAGCTCTGGAGACTTTTCTCTTTGCCTTCAAGAGGCACATCTGTTCTTCTATGTATGGGCTTGGTTCCCATTAATGAGCTGATCAGATGGAGTCTTTCTTGATGACTGGTATTCTAGCTTCCTGCCAGATGTGTGGGGGAGTTTTTGTTTTTGTTTTGTTTCTGATGAAAGGATATGAAGGTCAGCTTACAGGTCATTGATTAAAAAAAAAAAAAAAAAGGTCTTCTTTTCTGGCACTGAAACTTATTTTTTCATTGTCCATTTGCTTTCTTCTCCTCCTCCTGCAAGATCAGATGAAAATGGCAGACACTGGGCGACTGCCAGTGTTGCAGGTGCATTAGTTCTCTTCTTTCTTGGTTGTAGTTACTGCTTCCACTTGTACGTGTTCTGACTGGAGAGACCTTTGCTGGAGACATAGAGAAGCAGCCCATGGGAGAAGTCATATCCTGAACATGGTGAAATAGGCAGGTGCAGGGCACAGCGGTGGAAATCTGACATGATTATTCTCATTTGCTGTTCAAAATAGAAATTTGAAGAGACATCTACAGCAAACATGAGCCTTATTGTTCTAAAACACGGGCTCCCTAGGGAAGTGATCACAGCATCAAGCCTGGCAGAGTTCAGAAAGTGTTTGGACAATGCTCTCAGGCACATGATGTGATTCTTGGGGATGTCCTGTGCAAGGCCAGGAGTTGGATGTCAGTGGTTCTTTTTGGTCCCTTCCAACTCAGGATATTCTGTGATTCTAAAAATATTAAATGGCTAAATACCTTTAAGAGACAGCAAAACAAAGATAGATTCTACATTGTTTTCTGTGCCCTGCTTTTGAGATGCATGCTCCTGTTTGTTACCTTTCACCATACCTAATTATACTGCTAGGGATATGAACTGCTGTGAGTCATTAGTCTGGCAATTTGCCTAGTTTTCTGATTATGTACTTCTTAGAGATCAACCATTATAGTCTGATAAAAATTATCCTCAAAGACTTTCCAGCACTAGGGATTTTATAAGAGAAGAGGGACCAACCAGAACTTTAAACTTAAAAAAACCCCCACAGCATAGTAATACCTTCTTGTAATTAAAAAAAAAAAAGAAAAAAAAAAGTCTCTGCTCAATTCCTTTTCAGAATTTCTTTGGTACTTCCATCTTTTGAACACAGCTTTTTAGGGCTTGTTTTGAAATCCTTCTTTTTTTAGTTGCAATAGTGTTACAACATCATGACATCATTTTGAGCCACTAGTAAAAATAAGATGAGCAAAGCACAACAGCATGATCTGTTCAAAATTGGAAAGGAACAAATTCCCCTGCTGTAATTTTAATTGTTACAAGTTTGTCAAATGTTAGAAGATGCTTCTGATATACAAGAAAAAAAAAATTTTTTTCTCAGAGTTATGAAAGAAGACTCAGCTTTTATGGTGTAGGAGAGAATAAGAACACAACAATTCCCACAAATCAGTTTTGATTGTCTAAAAACCAGGCTGAGTGAAAACTCAGACTGATCTCAGCTGAGTGATGAATCATAGATGATGAGGCCACATCCCTACAATTTGCTTTTTGTACTTTTCTTTCAATTGTCTTATAGAAGAAGCAAAAAGAATCCATACCCTTCATTGTGTAAAATCTTTCCAGGAAGAACCTGACCTTGAGACCCTGTACTGGAGGATTGAGACACAAAATGGCTAAAACCATTCCTTGATGGTATTCTTAAAGATTACTTTTAACTCGCTCATTTCAGAGACATGCACCCAGATGTCTTCCTCATGAACTGCAACTGAATGTGTCCTATGTTGTCTTACTTGTATTAGGAGGCTTTCTATTTGATTATATTTTCAAAATTTGGATCGTGGTCATAATTACCACCTAAAAAACATAGCTCTGTTTTTTGCTTAATGGCAATACCAAATGCTAGGTATAATAAAAACCTTCAAGGTTTAAGTTTTAAAAGAGTCTTTGGTTTATAACCTCATTTCCAATAATAAAACATTTCCGTAATGATCACAATCGGAATTTGTATTTCTTTTTTTGTGGACTCACAAGGAAGACTAATTAATTGATCAGTTTTCATAAAGTGAAAATTCGAAACATCTGAAGGTTCCTGTTCTTTGTCTTTTAGTTTTCCTGAAGGTGAGTTAAGTAATGAGATAGTAACATTTGTGCTGATACAAGGTTGTGCTGCTAGCACCAAAATAAGAGAGTTGTGAGGGTTTTTTTGAAGTGGTCTAGACACCTGCTCCTCAGCATAGATAAAATGATGGTAAATGGAGTTTCCCCACCTAGTTCTCCAAAATTCTGTCTCACGTAACGTAACAAGCATGGAATGCACCACTGCACCCTTCGTTACTACAGAGTCTTAGTACTAATAATACTTTATTTCAGCATTTTTGATGTAGATTTCACAACCAGCTTCTTTTGACAGCTTCTACACAGTGAGAAATCATTTCATGGAATTTTGCTCACTGATGTTTATTCTCTCTTCTTGAGCTTTTGCAGGCAATGTTGTTTTTGCAATGTGTACAAAATGTAATCAAAATGAGCTTTTTTAGTATTTGCACCGTGTCTGCTTAACTGATGAAATTCATTGACACATAAAATCATGAAGTTGTATGAGGTAATGCAGTTCCCAAAGACTGTTCTGAATTATTTCTATATGATTGAAAGAGTCTTATTTATTACTTATTGTCTGTATCATTTCACATACTAGATATATGCAGTCTGTGTAGGTATGAGCATCAGTGCTGTAGTAAAGGGCATAAACAGGTAACCCTGATAGAGGAAGAATTGTTGCTGTTCTTTATCATGTGTAGCAATTATAAACACTGCCATCAGTAAATTAAAGTTGTAGTAATAAACTTTGAAGTTAATGCAGGTACTGTTTTCTTGATGATCTTCGTATGATCTAAATGCTGTGCGTGGTAGGTTTGGGGTTTTTTGCAACACTGTTTTGCAAAATCGCATTGCAAGTGTATTATCAATAAAATAAAATTTACTGAGGCAACTGGAAAGAGGATGATTGGCCAGAGAGCTGCCTGTCTAAAATACCACGTCAAAAAACTTGTTCGTTGCTGTTCACCTGGCCTGATCTCAAGTTAGTGGTAGAACCTGAGGACAGACACAAAAACTGAAATAATCAGCATTTCAGAAGGTGTAAGAGGAATATTTGTAAGTTGTTACAGTTAATTTTTGATGAAAAACTGTCCCAGATGATGTAAACACCTGTCTGAGCCTTTTGTATCTACCTCTTGATGAGCAGATCCAACTAACTCTTAAATCTGAATATAACAGGCTCACTAAACCAAGACATAAGTCAGCTTCTACAAGAATCTGTGAATTCTTGCAATTCTGACTCCTTTTTGTCATAAATGAGCCTGCTGTTTTATTTTCCAAAGAAAGGAATAACTTTACACCCTTAATCTCCTAGGGCTTGGACAGTCACCAAAACCTATATTAGTTTTTTTCTTTTTGAACTTCAGCTATCTTGGCTGCATAATTTATCTTGCACACCTTTCTGTAGCAATCAGATCTTCTTGTTCTTTGGGTTGATTAAATGCTGTCTGATAGTGGTAAAGAACTCCTACTCTCTAAGAGTCAGCAGGGCTAATCAAAATAAAAAAAAATTGTTTATGAGATACTGGATCCAGTAGAAGAGAGTAAGATAGCTGGTACTAAATTTGCTAACAGATTTATTAGTCTGCATGAGGTGTTTAGAACCACACAGTCAAATCAGAAAAGTTTAGAATACAAGTTCCCCTGGCAATTTTTTTCCAAGTTACATTGTGATCATCAGGGAGAAGGTTACCTGTAGTTTGTAGAAGACCTCTTTCAGAAAATCTACATTGCATGTTTTTTTTTTACTTTGAAATATAGCTTTAGGGCAGGATAAAGGGAAAATATATAGTTGTGCATTCCTCTGTGTTAATAATCTGGGAAGTATTTTCATGTCATCCCATAGGTACTCATCTGTGGTCTGTGACAGTTTGACTTTTTTTATTTCCAAACACATGGTGTTTTTATTTGTATATTGTGTACATAGAAATTATTTCAAAACTAAATAGATCTAGAAACAAAACTAAATCCTAACTAAAGATTAAACTATTTACAGGTCCAAAGGCCTTAAGGTATTTGAGGCTAATATGAAAGGTATACTGTGAAATAGGATTTCAGTTTGTGGTAAATCTGTCTGTCCCCAGCAGCTTCAGATAAAATAATTTTATCCTTCTAGAGCACATCAATTTGCTAGTCGGTGGTTCATGTATCAAAGAGCATTCTGTGAAAATATCAATATCATTGGTTAATATAAATGAAATTAATTTTTAAAGCTGGGCTAAAGGTTGACATCTGAAAAATTGCATTACTTTGCAGAAGAGAAATTTCTGTCTTCCAGTGAAATTTCAGGTCATAAGGGCAAGTAATTTTCACAATCTTCAATGGGAACCAGTGAAATATGAACTTCATTGTCACCTAGCCCCAAAGCGATAAGATAAAATGAGCTGATACATCATTTGCTGTGGTTTTATCATCTCCTTCAGTAATTGGAAGAGAAAACATAAGAGTCCTTTACCACCCCCCTCCCCAATCCCTTCACCACCCACACCCAGGCATAAGCCATTTTGCTCTGATCGATACAAAGGTCACAGAGTATTTATTTATTTATTTAAATTTTTTATGCTGGGTAAAACTGTCTAGTGGAACATTAAAGTAATGAATATGTTTAATTGAGTTTGTCACCCATGAAAATGCTGAACAGGATTGTGTAGCAGACTGTGCATGCTCACAGGAGGGACTGGATTCCTACTGTTTGCCTGGGAATTTCAGTGACTGATTGAGTAAATATCTGTGAGATTTAAAACAAACATCTTATTTGTTGTTTCTTTGAGAAGTCTAAAATAATAAATGATAAATATTTATTTAAGAGCATGTTGGTGTTTAAGGCGATTATTAGTTCGGTTGTACTTGGACATATTTGAACAAAGGGCAGAGTAAGACCCTTTCACTGTGAATCCTGCAGGCAGGAACTAAATAGTACCTGAACAGTAGAATCCAAGGCTCCTGAGTTGCAAGGGTGAGATTATGGTGGAAATCCAGGTTCTTTGCTGAGAGGTTTTATAACCTCTGAGTGCTGTAATTCTGCCTTCCTGACAAAAATGCCCCCAAATGACAGGAAATGCTGCTAGAAGAATGTATTTATGAATTTTATCTCTCAACTACCGTCAAATTAAAATGTAAATTAAATGCTTTATTTTTTATTTGGTGCTTCATTGTTTGGGGTTTTTTCTCATTGTCTTACATCGTAACTTTTGTTTGAAATTATACAGATGTGCAACAGCTTTTTAAATAAGTTATTTAGTTTTTATTTTACTCGTAGCAGTTAAATTGGCTGGCACATTAAAGCAATATAATTATTCAATTACTGTTTCAGTTCTATAACCCATTTGCAGACTTAATTACTTCTAGCCTATTCACATTTTCAAGATCAATAGTACTTTTCTCTGAAATAAAATAAAATAAAATATACGATAGCTAATTGGCTTGCTTAAAAGGTAAAGCAAAATATTCATTTAGTCTTCAGTGAAATATTACTTTTGTAATTTAGAAGGCAGCTGTAGTGATGGTATCTTTTAACTATTGCATGAAATCTTTTACAATAGACATTGTTTATGATCAGCCTTCAAGGGAGAGTTTTGAAGAAAAGGTAGGCGGTGGGGCATTTGTTTTACAAACTGTAAAATGACAGAATAGCTTCTATGGGATCATTTTAATGTGGGGAAAGTAGCTGATATATAACTGCAGATCGTGAGGAGAGGACTTTATTTATGTACGATCTTAATTTGTGATCAGCAGTGTGCTACCCGAGCTTTCATGCAGCTCTGATTTCAAAATCCCCTGCAAGTGGAAATTGAAGCTGGCTGTTCCTTACCTGCTGGTTTCTTGGGGAGTTTCTTCCAGCTGTGTAGTGTCAGGGCCTGCAGCATGAGTAGGAGCACTGATTGCAGCTTTAGACCTTCATTTCTAGTACTTGAAGTAACCAAGGGACTTCATGCAAAGGTGAAAGTAATGTTGTGTCTTTAGGAGTGTTGTCATGACATCTGTTCGTCTGGTTTTGCCAAAGTCTAATCACGGAACAGTTTGTCTGATGAGATTTTTGGAACCGTAGAGCTTTACAATTGGCTCATTTGTTTATGTGTTTTTAAATGAAATGTTAAACTATATAAATTGTCTTTAGTCCTGTAAGGTGTGTTTCTTTTGAAACAAATGAAACGTGCAGTAGATTAAACTTCAATCTGATGGGTTGAATCAACTGAAATTCTATAAATAGTTCTTCATGTGGAGGCAGTACTACTTATGCAGATTAAATTTGATTGTACACCCTCATTAATCTCTGCTCCACAAGTTGTTCCAAAACTGGTGGTGACAAAAGGCAGAAAGTAGTTGGTTTTGAACTCAACATATTGTACAATGATATGAAGAAGATAGTTGTTCCTAAATTCTGAAATAAGAGTTCTGAGTTGTGTGGCTTATGGGTGAAAACAGGCAAATGCAAAAAATAGTTTTTGACAATTGTGATTCTGATATTGGCTGTGATAACAATAATTTAAAAAAAAATTCCCTTTGCCAGAATAAAAATGCTGAATTTAATTCAAAGAGTGAGTCTGTTTCTGCAACTAGGAGGTTCTGTTACTAAAATCAGATATTTGTTAGGGAATAAAAGGTTGTATTGGATTTTCATAAGGAATACTTAGTAATGCACATGAAAGAAATGTGTTTGTCTTCTGGACCTTTCATCTGCTATAGGTGGTGTGATGAGCAGGGAGCAGGGGCAATGCTGCAGTTTCCATGGCAACTGGTTCATTGGCGGGCTAGACCTCTGTCTAGGGTGCTGTCAGTGCGCCTGGAGTTTCAGAGAACAGAGTGTCCCAAAGAAGGTCTGCTTCCACCTAATCCAGTTTTAATTGAACTCCAGAGACTTTGAAGTGAAGCTGCAGACCAGGCAGACACCACTCCAACTTGAAATGAAGGCCTTGCTCAGCCCGGCCTCAGCTGCTTCTCTTTCCTTATAACTTCTGTTAATGAGCAGTTCGGAGAATTATTATAGCGGTGGCTGGTAGTGTTTCTGCAGTGCAGTTCCAGTTTCTGCTGTAAATCCTATTATACCGAATTCTATAACTTCACACTGGCTGTACAAGGTGTACAGTGCAAACCAACTCTGCTGTTTTCGAGTCGGTGCTTTTCCTTCCAGTTTTGAGGAAGTTGCATGCAGCAAGCCTGGGGTCATGTGCAGGATTCCCACTCTCACAAAAAACTTCACAGGGTAAAAATGATAATTATTCGACTTGCTGATATTACTCAAAGTATCCACGTAGTAAGTGTTTGAATTTGCCATGCGCAGACTGATAGCGACAAGCAGGCCGTTGTATTTTAATAGTTACTACAGAAAAGCAGAGGTTATCACACTGCTGTCTGCCTCAAAAAAAAACCCCAATCATTGAAATTATAAGCTCCAATTTCAAGATCGTAAGAGGGATAAAGACCAGCAAAAGCACTAAGAGATTTTTGTACGCAAGCACTGCAACTTTGTCTCCTTTGTTACCTCTTTTGATGTCGTGCGTTTAAAGGATATTTATATGCGTGTGACAAAAACCAACCACGGTGGTTCTGAATAGCACCACAGAATTATACAAATCTGCCAATTAGTGTGGATGGGTTATGGATGTGGTATGGAAAGTGTCAGCGTGGCCCAAGTCTGTTCCCCGGTTCCAGAAATGTTTAGCAACCATTGACAATCTCTGGTCCTTTTATCACATTTCTAGAATTTTGTACCGGAATAATTATTCAGTTTTTTCCTTCTCTTTCTGTGTGTGTGTGTGCTTGGGAAAGAAGTTGACTGTGGCACTTGTATTGAGGTGAAGATGAGAGATTAAGTTAAAAAGAAAGGTGTGGGAGATGATTTGCTTTGTATGTTCTGATCATCTGTGCTATCTGCTTTTGTTTTGCCAGACTTGTTTGCTTTTAATTCACAAACGTGGTACTGTACTTTATACTGTATTGTGTAGAGCTTTTATAATGGTGCCTCTGCTTTCTTTGCTACCAAAATACAGGTTTTATTTGTGAATATATGCTACATGTGAGGCAAAATCCTCCTTTGTTAAAAATCTGTAAACAAATGATTGGTTTCATTAAAAGGCTTTGTTATGTTAAGTGCTTGAATTTCACTTTTTCTGTTTTATACACAATATATTGCTCAAGTGAAATTGTGGTAAGAGTGATGTCAACAAGGATTGCTTCTGAGTCTCTTTTTCTGTGATGGGTTTCTGTTAAGGGCTTTTGTGTTTGCTAAAATTGACAAATCTCATAATTTCATTCACTTATGGTTTGTTAATCTGAGGTAGAGAAGTGTCCAGTCTCTCTGTCCCTTAACACTTATATAATTAAGCTTTGAAATGAAAAGGAAAAAGTGATGCAACAAAGAAACAAAGTGGCTGAGGACTGAAAATGGGATTAGTTTGAATTGTGAAGGCAGACTAAGCATCTGTGTCTGTCAGATGGGATGACAGGAATTGTAACAAGTTACTTTGACAACCGCTTACTCCATAGAGAGATTATGCTGAGTTCATTTGCAGGTTTGTGTTTAACCTTAGCTGACAAAATGATACTTAACCTCTTATACAGCCAACCTTTCTGCTTCCAGAATTAATGAATGTTGCCTTAACGATAAACGTAAGGAACATTTTTTTTCTTTAAAGACATTTTTTCTTGCTTATTTGTTACAGGCCTGTTATTACAAGGCTAAAGTCAGTGCAGATACATCTAATTTTACTAGTAGTACGTTTAAGAATATGTTTTAATGCTTTGCTGAAGTGCCAAACATTTGTTTCTGAAACTGCAAAACTATTGTGGAAAATAGGCAGTTGTCTTTAAAGGGAAAAGTACAAGCAAATTTTTAAAATATTTGACATGAGTAGTTGAATTTAGGAGTACCAAAAATCCATTATAGGTTCATAGAATGATTTGAAGTTTGAGCATATTTTTATTTTGCTGCAGATTTTGCATGTAATTGATAGGATACGTATTTGTAGGTCAAAGAGTTTCCCTTTCACAAGGTATTACCTATATAGACAACATATTTAAAAAATTCTCTCTATCTCTTTCTTCTAGATTCTGGCATATACAGAAGGACTCCATGGAAAATGGCTCTTTTCAGAGATTCGAGCTATCTTTTCCCGACGTTATCTTTTGCAAAATACAGCACTGGAGATATTCATGGCAAATAGAGGTACGGTGAGTTTAGAGGGATGACAGGTGTGGATTTGGGGCCACGTGTATTCTGTTTGGATGTTTAGTCACATCTGTTTTGGTATGGATTTGTGTAGACAGAAGCAGGGCTTAGATTAAATTTCTCAGCATTTAAGTTAGTATAATTTTGTAGTTTAGTTTCTCCTTTCACTTTTTATTTTCAATGAGGAATTATGATCAAGCATGAAAACTGTGCATTAGCAGTGCCTCACTTTCATTTATATCCACATGTTTATTTGGCATTCTCTGAAAACTCCTGCTTAAGACATTCCTACCTCTGATCTGTTATGCATGAAGGATTTTTTGTGTCCCTTTGGAGGGTAATAGTTATTAGTTGTACGCACCAAAACAGCATAATGAAAGAACTTCACTACTGGATTAGACCAATGACTGATATGCCTTCATGCTTTATTTCTAGTAACAATGTCTTTTATTTAGACCCTAGTGCAACTTCAAGAAGTAAATGTGGATTTGACTTGTTTATGAATTTTTTTTCACCCTCCCTTTCTTCAGTTCGTTTTTCAGACACACAATGTGCTGTGACAAGTCACTCAAAACACAGTGCATTGAGACTTGGAGAGCTTTCTTCTACCATTTTGTCCCCCTGCATTTTATTTTAAACCAGATTATATGATGTCTTTGCAGTTTAGACTAAAATTCTTCAGATACTGTTTTTGTGCTGGTATGAAACTTTAAAAACTGTATACAAAGACACTAAAGAAAGTAAGTCTTTTAAAGTAAGTGCTTTTAAAATGTAGGACATTGTTTTGGTAATGATATGGAACACTGTCCTGAAATCGATAAATGTTTCATAGGATAACATGTTATATGCAGTCAGTATTCTAGTAAAAAGGTTTTTATCATAGCTTAAAATGGTGTCTAATCTCGAATGTGGCTGGTAAATATCAGGTGTGTATCTTGTAGAGCACTGTTGTGCATATTGTCCAACAGAATATTAGTCATATGCATAAATATTTTCCTATTTTGTAGCCTGTAGTTGTACTCTGTGAAGTCATAAATGTCCATTCGTGATACCATAATTAGATTGTTATTTACTTTTTTAGGTTGCTGCTTCACTAGTGTCATTCAAATAATTCAAACAAAATATCAAGATAATATTTTGAAGACTATGTCTAGAAAATACCTAGAAAGTAAATTAGTAAATGTGTAAATATAAACTTTATCAGTTCTAGACAGTCAATCTGTGCATATAGATTTAACTTCTATTCAGAAGGGAAAACAAATGTAAACCTCATAAGACTTGTAACAATGACACCTTCTATTGAAATTCCTGTTAGTGGTAAATAAAAGCAGTTCTGGAAATTATAAAAAAATAAATCTATAGTAACCTGAAGAAAACATGTCTAATCTTTTACCTGTTTAAAGCCAAAACTTAGGGCTAAATTTTATTGTGTGAGACAGCCTAAAATAAAAGGTGTAAAATCATGCTGTACTTCAACTCTTGTGTTCACAGTGGGTGTCATGTTCAACTTCCCTGACCAAGCAACAGTAAAAAAAGTGGTTAACTGTCTGCCTCGGGTCGGTATTGGTACTATCTTTGGACTGCCCCAGACCAGGTATTTTACAATCTGAGATAATTTTATCTGTCACTTCTAAGAGGTCTTTTTTCATCAAACCAGCCCACGTGGTTTGAAGCTTTTACCACCTACTGGTTTACAGAACATGCACATCCTCAGCCTATCACTTCTGCATGCTATTTGCAATGTGTTTGCCTAATAACAACTTTTGGATTTGAGGTTGGTTTTTTTTTTTTTTTTTTCTGTGATTTCTGTCTTTTTGGCAGTGATACTCAGTCATTTACCCTTCTAAAGGAAAAGAGGTTTCTTCGTGCTTGCCAACTCACTAAAATTTAAGGCTGGTTGTGGGACTGATTAGCTTTTATGGCAGCATTCAAATATATTAGCTTGACTTTGACATCCCTGAACCCTCTGTGGTATTTAAACATAGATGAAAATGATTTCCTCATCAGAAAGTTATTGTAGGGATGTGTAGAACAACATAAGCTGAACTGGATGCAAAGGAATGATATGCTGTGCTTGTCTTTTAGCTCTGGAGGACACTGTTCAAATTTGACATGGTGAGAAATTAGTATTCCAGCTTCAGGCTGTGTGTTTGGATCCTAAACCTGAAGGATATGATTCAGTTTGCTACATCTTTTTTAGCAGAAGATGAGAGCTTGATTACCAGCCATTCTCTGGGTGAAACACAGCAGCACAGTTTAATGTTCCCTGAGGGTAATGGGAATAGAAGTTTTTGAGGTATACCTCATCTCTAGTTGGATTGACTGCCTCTTGTATTCTAATGAATTATAAGCTGTTACAAGTAGATTAATCTCCAAATTTTTAGAATCAGCAGCAACCCTTATGGAGTATCTCAATCATGGTTTCTTTAATTTTTTATTTTTAATAGATTTCTGTACATAAAATGGGATTAAAATAGCTGGGGATGTTTTCTGTTGTGTTTTGTAGTTTAGCTTTTTTTATCTAGTCTAGAAAAACAATTTCTTGAATTGCAAGTATAGCCATTCTGTAAGAACTTCAGGATTTCTATTTACAGAAACAAATTACTTGTGAAAATTTTTAAATATACATTGAACTATAGACACACTTGCTCAGAATTTCCCATCCGTTTATACTGATAGATTTGTTTATAATATAATGCAGTTTATTAAAAAGAATTCAGTTACAGTAACTGTTTCCTTGAATTGTTTGCCAGTACCTGTAAAGTTTTGTTAACTAAAACTATACATAGATTTTTTTTTTCCCCCTAAATGATGTGAGTTTGGTATTTACAGATGTTTTTGTTATGAACAAAACAGTTTGGGGAATTTTATGATAAGTTCTTCTCTATTTGATTTATCACTGCAAGGAATGACTTTACAATCTTCTTTCACAAACATTAGAAAATCTGGCATCAAATTCTAAAAGTCTTGAGTTATTTATGTCTAACTCCCCAACACTGCCCAGAATTTAGATCTCCAGAGGATGGACTTTGTAATGAAGTTCTATCATCTTATCATTGTTTTCCTTTGTTCTTGAGGGATTTAAAAACCTATCCTAAAAGATTAATTTGTTCTTATGTGAAATTTTAAAAGTATTGTAATTTTCTTATTTGATGGTCTTCCATCTCTCTAAATCTTTAGTAACATATTTCTGTAATACATCAAGCTGTCATGGAGCAGCTCGATTTGCACAGCTGTAAAGGTTTCTGTTTGAAATCTTTCAAATCCTGACATATCCATCTGTCAGATGTTTTAAGTCTTTCTTATTAGATTATAAAACTTTAAAAATGAACTTCAAGTGTCCAAGTAGCAGTTTGATCTCCAGAGAAATCTAGCACAGACCTAGTAAAAAGAATGTGTACAACTACCACTAAAATTCAGATATGTAAAAAGGAAGACCCACCAGGTTTTCTCATAATTTTCTTACAATTTTCTTGTTTTTTTCAGGCGCATTTCTTTGGCTAGTCCACGACAGATTTTCAAAGCTTCCAATATGACCCAGCGATGGCAACACAGAGAAATTTCCAACTTTGAATACCTGATGTTTCTAAACACTATAGCAGGTATTGCTAATTACTGTACTTAAAAATTATTGTAACAGAGAAAAGGAGTTAACTGTGGCATACTCTCAACAGATGTGGGGCACAACTTGGATTTTGCTCTTTTAATGAATAGTTTTTTCTATGTATGATTTTCTCCTGAAGAGCTTGACAAAAATCTTCACTAAATTTACTAATCCATACTTATATTTGTGTTTATACAAGACTAGAGAGGCATTCATAGTGCGGTACTGAACTGCACTTACAATATGTGTCTGAAGTCAGAATGTCATAACCTGTGGAAGGACAGGCTCTACACAGACTGTCTGCTATTTAGGAGAGTCTCAAAAATAGTAATTTCTTTATCTTTAGTATTCTAAGTTCTAATATTCTAATATCTTCCCTAAATATCATAGATACAACAAGTTCTCTGTAGGGCTGGGAAATCTCAGCTAGGGAGCAGGATATTCCTGGAGCCAATAAATACTACTGTTACAGGATGTGTGATTGGTCTCAAAAAAGAGTGCACCTGGATCATCAGTGCTGCTGTGCTAGGAGACCATTCATACATTCCCAAATTCTGATTTGTAACCATGTATTTTTGTCCTAACCACTCATTCTGTAAATGCTAACCTGTATTTCATTTAACTCATCTTACCCCATTAGCTTCTAACCAGCTTGACTTCAGTTTAGTAAATGGAAGCTGATTGTTAGGTCTCATGACTTGTCTTTTGTTTCCCAGCTTATTTTATTCTCTGAGCAACTTAGAAAATTTCTCAGTTTTCTGCTCTTTTCCGTGGTATTGACAGTGTTGAAAGATCTGTTAATTCCCTTTCAGACTTGGCTCTTGCTAACACGATTGACACAACAAATGCCTCTGCTCGCACTAATTACATTTTATACAAATGGTCAGTTTTGCTAGTTTCTGTAATCAGTCATTAAGTCAGAGATGCCAGGATACTGGCAGATTTTTTATAAGTAGGGGTCGATCTCCTTGCCTCATTACTGCTAAAGTTGAATGAGGCAAATCATGACACTGTTTTCAGCGGCTCTAATGAATGATCCCTTTCAGCTTTAATATATTATTGAAATAATAAATTGAATTCCTACTTAGTTGGTGTTTGAGGTTAAAAGAAACAAAAAGATAAATTTATAGAAAAAGGGAAGGTTGAGTTGCCCATGATAGAGAGTTAAAAAATTTAAAGAAATAAAGATAGTTATCACTGGGTCACGTAAGTAGCCTTAATCCTGAATAAGAGATAATATGCAGCATAACCAACCAATTAGGGCAAGAAAGGATCTGACTATACCATTTAAAAATCCTACAAACCAGATTGGAAAAATACTGTATGGTGTAAGAAAACTGGAAGAAGAAAAGCTTGGGTAGAAGTTTAGAAAATGTTTTCTGATCCAACTTTATAGATTGGATTGTAAAACAATATTCCTGTGGAAGAAGTTAAAACCTGTCCTTGGAGATTCTTAGGATCAGGGTGTACAAAGTCTCAAGAACATACTGATTGAGGGTGATATGAATGAATGAGCTTCTGCAACAATATCATGAAAAGAGACAGGATCCATGTAAAAATTATGCATTTTAAAATTAGAAACCAGCTTATGTGGTGGATGTGTATGTATGGTATACGTTTATCCTAATTGAATATTTTGTTATTATTGGAAGAAGGATATTATTTCATCCTAGATGCATGAAGGTGTACACAGGAACCTGCATCCAGAACAAATTTTGTGTTCTGATAAATGTTGGGGTATCCATAGATAGCCAGGGAGCCAGGAGTAATTCCCTTTGAAGTGCATTCTCTAGATGAACTGATTATTAATTGAATAATTTCTCAATCTAAAATTTTACCTGCTTGATTCTGCTTTCACATATTGTATTTAATAGAGTATGTGAAAATATTGCTTTACTTCTTTAGTATCAACAAAAATCATTGCCCCTCCATTTTTTTAAGTGTTTTACCTTAAAGAAACAGAAGACAAGATGACAGAAACAAGGAAAGGAGAAATGCATAGGAAATGAATGGATTTAACTGTCAATCTTACTGTATGCAAAAGAGTTTACAATTAAAGTGAAATGGGCTGCAATGTTTTAAATTAAATACTAGCAGTTTGTGAACTTTTTCATTATCCTTTCAATAAAGCAAAGAAGATATTGAAATGATAAAAGGACTGAAATGAATTGCAGTTCTTTTGAAGAGCTCATAAAATTATATTGTTGCATCTTTAGAGGTTGGTATTTTAGATAAATATAATTCTTTATTCACAGTGGGTGTTTGTTTGTTATTTGTCAGGTCGAACTTACAATGATTTAAATCAGTACCCTGTCTTCCCTTGGGTTATCACCAACTATGAATCAGATGAGTTGGACCTTACTCTTCCTAGCAACTTCAGGGACTTGTCAAAGGTATTTGTCATCAGATATTTTATTTATATATTTATCACAGTAGCTTGCAGTCTTGTAAATGTTTTCTGCTGTTTTTAATGCATTAATGTTAAAAGCACAACATAGAATCACAGACTTGGTCACATTTGAAAGAGACTGCAGTGGGTCAGCAGGTCCAACCTACACCAACCTCCAGGAACCATTACAGTGTTTAATTTCTGCATGCATATACTGGTTATGGGGATCAGATCATGTAAAAATGAGTTGTTGATGTATTAGTATTGCTTCTGATTGTATCAGCTTAATAATTGTTGTTGGAAGGTGCTCCTAGTTAGAACATATGCGTTACATTTCATTTCAAATTTTAGTGAAATTAGGGATGCTGATGCTGCTGAAGATTAAAAATTAGCTTTTTTCTGTTTTCTCTGATTAGAATTGTGCTTTTTTTAGTAGTAAAGCCTGTGATACCACTATATTTTAAATACTTTTAAATCCTGTATTCCAGTAAGTAGAAGCTTTATTTTTTCACTTCCTCTGTGTGCCCCTTCAGGTAAGCTCAACCAGTGCTACTGTCCTTTGTCAGACAGACATTGTCAGTTTTTAACAACTTTTCCAAACAACTTCCTTCTGGCAGAGTAGCCCTGTGGGGTTTTTTTGTCAACACACCCCCTCACCCACGCACACATTTGCAGAAGTGATATTACACAGCCTGTTTATAGAATGTGATTATTCTCTTTCAGTGATCTCCAAAAAAGGAGTATTTCATTTTACAAAGTCGAAGCATCTCATTTCCTCTTCGAAAACTGGGTGCACTAATCATCAAACAGGATCTTTTTTTTAAAAGCTTGAGGGCAATGCTTGGCACATGAAGCAGTATAGCTGGTTAGTAGAAAAGTTTAGGAATATATTTTAATTATAGCTTGTTTGTTACAAAAGTCTTTCATACTGATAATTTGGTAGAAAAAAAATCCTCACAGAAGTATGACAGCTTTAAAAGATTTTCCTTTTGGTTTGCAGTTGATTAAGTGAAAATCTCCAGGTATTTTTTAGTATCGATGTATATTTGAAGACTACACTGTTCCTTTCTGCCTAACGTCCTTTCTGCCAGACCAAAATCAAAGTTCTCCTTTTCTTTACTCAGTGGGAGCACCACATTGTGATTACAGTCAGCACTGTAGTCCTAGTCTTTCTGTCTCCACCCTGAAATAGAACCAAGTGCAGTGTAGAGTATTTTTCCTCATTTTACAGAATCAGAGAAATCACAGAATATTCTAAGTTGGAAGTGTTTTAAGTTAGGTAGTGCACTTGTCTCCATCAAGAAATTGGATAGCAAACCTGCTCTGTTTCTATGGGTTTTTTTTAATTTACAGTGACTAGTTATAAGGATTTCTCTGTTCATGAAAGTAATCTTTGAGGAGAATTACTAAGTCTACTTCCAGTTCTGAGGGAATCTTTCCGTTGGTGTTGCTGAGAGAGGTCATTATTTAGGGACATTGCCAAGTGGATGTTACTTAGGTTATATCTGTATCTATGTTTAACCTTCTCAGTTATTTGATGGAAAACTGTGAACTTAATACAGCAAATAATTTTTGCAGTATTAGATGTCAGTCATACTGTATTTTGAGTAGTAGGAGTTCCATTAGTGTTATTTAGGCCTTATTACATGATATTCTTGGCAGTTTTTAATCTTCAACAGGAGATTATCAGGGAATTGTCCCTGTTGTTAGGGATTAGTGAATATTTATACATATATGTATATTTAACAAGAATTTTCCCGTGTGGTCTGTTAAATGTTGTTGATCAGATAGTGTGTCTTGATGCTGTTGTGGATGAATGTCAGTCCTTCCCATACACACAGTGAAAGTCTTTATGCCATACCTGTCTCAGATACAGCACTTCAAGTTTTGGTCATTGTTTTGGCATTTCTAGCAGCATCAACTCTGTGTAGTTTTAATGTTAAACTTAGTGTCAGATGAATTTGTGACAAGTATCTGAAAGACCTTGCTAATATTCAACTAGGAAAATTTGTGAATGCCATGTATATTGTGATATTTTCATTTTAGCACTGTTGTCTCGGGGATAATGCTTCCAAACAAGTAGTAACTGTGTATTGTAGCATGTCTGCACTGCTAAAGGTTTTTGAAATATTTAAAGATATTTCACTTAAATTTTTACATGATTTTTCCAGTTGTTTACTTTTTTTTTTTATGCACATCCAGAAACTCATCACAATGTGGTGTTCCCACTGAGTAAAGAAAAGGAGAACTTTGATTTTGGTCTGGCAGAAAGGGTGTCAGGTCAATATTTTCACTTTTTTTGGTACTTAAGAAAATGAAAAATTAACTTTTTAAAAATTTATTTAGAAATTGCAAGTTATGGTCAGGTATTACAAAGCATCAAATACAAGTAACAGTTTTGTTAATATATTATCTAGAAGTCTACAGTTAGTACAGATTTAAAGGACTGCAGTGTATAGGTTAAACCAACACTTTATTTAAGCAGCTTCTCATGGCACTGTTTTGAACATCAGTCACACAATGATAAACCAAAGCAACTGAAATGGATTGTGGTTAATATTACTGTCAGCCTGATGAATGCTTCTGACAAATGCCAGGAGTGCACTGCCAGTCTGTTACCCTGCTTTGACTCAAGTGTTTATTTCTTAAGAGGTGACTATGGTTTGGAATGAGTATTACATATTATATTTATAGCTGTATATATTTTATTTATGCAACAGACACAGTTTCCCACCAGAACATGTGCCTTTCTCTGCATTACTTTATGTTATTCAAAACCACATTTTTTTCCTTTTCCTTATTCAGTAGAAGCAATAAATTTTGTTGTGTTTCTGATCTTCAATAGGGAAAAAAATAGAAGTAAAAATACATGGAAAATACTGAGATATGAAAGCGTGATTTTTTACTCTCAAAAGTTTGTTACAAGATCTTGCTGTATGCAAACAGCTGTTAATAATTTTTCTTTCAAAAGGCACAAAATTTCTGTAAGACCATGAGCTGACACTACTAGAAGAAGAAATTTATGCCACTCTTAAATCTTCTTTTGTCTGCACTATGGCTACATGTGTACATAATAATATTTTTATTCTCATTGTTATCATTTCAGTGCAATATTTGCTAAATCATCATCAATTTTATAGTGGCTGTTAGGTATGTAATGACTTCTTTTCCAGTCAAGTGTACAAAGGCAACAAATAGCTCTCCCCTTCAGTGAAGTGAGGTGTTTAATTGGTATGTGGGAGCCACTGATATAAAATACACTTTGACAGAAGAGAAGTAATAGATTTTTACCAAGACAAAGTAGACCAGTTTTGTTGTTCTGATGTCAACTTCACTGTTGACTGTTCTTCAGCATGCCAGCCTGAATTCTGTTGCAGGGTGCCCATTTCAGGAGCACAAATTCACTGCACATAATAACTTGTGCTGGGTATTTTCCTCTAAGAGGAGACAGAGTGGGATGGGCATTAAATGTGCTTAGTTATCTCTTCTTACCTCTTGGCAAAGAGATAGAAAGTAACAAATACTTTGATGTGCACCTATTACAGTTTTGCAAATTTTTAAAAGAAATCTTTTTTTTCTTGAGTAGCATTAAAATCTGTACAGGCATTCTGTGAACCAGTGCTTTTTATGTAGGAAACAAAAATTAACATTTTATTCAGCTCATGCTCCAAGACAAAATGATTTCAGGTTGCTACCATTCAGGATTCAGTGTCCTTCTAAGCATAAAGCATGTTCTCAAAATTGGACACTAAAAGAGGACGAGAGGAACAGTGCAAGAACTAACAATAGTGGGTGCAGCGGTGATGACTTATTTTGATAGGCAATTACATCTGAATTTAGGCACTAAAACCTTTGAGGCTTGACATTGCTGGGCTCAGCATCTGCCCTGGTTGCCTTGTCACTGGTATTTCAGACAGTAAATTTGTCATCTGTACCTGTGACAAAAGATACCACTTATTTAAAAAGCGTTCCAAAGCCAGGAATGTGAATCCCTGCTAAAACAGGACAGTACAGGAAATAAAATATTTCAGATTTTCTATCATAATCCATGTTACTTAAGAAAAAATCCATTATATTTTCTAGAATTTTGGATCACCTCCAGAAAGAGTGTTAGAGGTATCTACAGTCAGCCTGAAGCAGTAATACCTGGAAAGGAGACACATTTTTTGTTATTCCATTTTTAGTCTTCTATGGATTTTATATTTTTAGCATAAAGTATATTTAACAGATCCTCTTCATTATCAGATAGTAAGTTTTCATACTTTCTTTGTGAAACACGAGTTGCTTCTTTGAGGAGAGGAACACGGCATCCTCTCTAAAATTATGTACAGGAAAAGGAAGAGTTGAGGGAAATGATTACAGGAACTGGTTTATCATATTGCTTTAGATGTACATTGGATCTCCATATGTGTTTCTGCAAAGGGATAAATAGACCTAAACATTTGGCATAAGCATGTTGGGAGAAATTTTTAGGAGGAGGGAAGCATTCAAGCAGGGAAGCAATACTCTGAGCAGAACCTTTCATGCGATGGTTCCATTTAGGAAACCACGCAAGAGCAAAATCTAGGTGGGAGAATGAAGACCCTTTCTTCCTGATCTGTTCTTTTTGAATATAAGGAGAGAGATCTGAAAAGAGGTGGTGGGAAGGGAATTGTAAAGACCCCTTCTAAAGAAGGCTTTGCAAGATTATGAAGTTCTCCTGTTCACATCTCGTGACAGTGCTATAATTTTAGGACTATTATCGACTTTCTTTGTATAGACCGGATAATCTGTTTTGTAGTTAGAAACAGTAAAAACTAAAGTGTTGGGTAGTCTGTTATATTCCCATGAAAGGTTTTGACTTAATAACGTTTTTTTCCCCCATTTCTAAATGGGGAAAAGTGATTTCGTGAGACTCTCAAATGCCAGCAACACCCGGACAGATTTCCATCATGGATGAATGATAAAATTGGTCAGTGATTCTTTCTGACATCTGAGTTGATCTGTTGTATCAATTCCGTCAGCACATTTGCTAAAACTGGGAGACAAAGCTGCAAACGACCCCATAGGTCTGTGGCTGATCTGCCCCAGCCGTCTGGCTCCTCGGTCCCAATCCCATGTTTGCAGCACCATGGTCAGGGACCCACTCAGAGCAAACCTCGTCTCCGCCAGGACGTGGGGTTCAGCACCACGGACAAGGGCCGTCCGAGAGAATTTCGGGCAGAAAAGCAAGAACTCAGCCACGAGGAAGACTAATTTATTTAAATTAAGTGATTATTGGATTGTCAAGCCCGACTTAGACGTGGTCCTTAGAGACATTAACTGTTTGGATTTTGGTATCAATTTCTTGTTTCACTTTTAAAGACAGATTTTTGAGCTGGTTTGTTGGTTTAAGCTTCATGCAGCGTTTGTATCTGGGCCTTTTTCATAATAAACATGTGATTTCCATGCATTTTGCAATAAACACATGCTTTCCATAGCAGCCTGTTCCTCCACAACTCCTGTGGGGACCTGCTGAGGCTGAAGCTTGACCCAGGTGTGTCTCTGAGATAATTTGTCAAAACATGCTTTCTGAAATTCTACTCTTAGTGTAGATAGAATTTTTTAAAATATTCTGATAATTTAGATTGCTCTTTGACACTGTTATAACCATCCTTTTTCTCCCCTCATCTTTAGTTGGTTATTCTCTGTGTCACACCACCTCCTCTAGAGAACATACAGGTGGATGATAGAGTGCATCTTGTTGCCATTCTTACTTTCTCTTCCCTGTTCTCTTATTTTCCCACCAGAGGCTTATTTTTTAAAGTCATAAGAAGAATATTATTTGCACTTCAGATGCATGTATCACTTTCTAGAATCACTTAATTATCTTCAAGCAATCTATTTATTTATTTATTTATTTAGATATTAGGGCAAAAGGCAAGTTTACAGGATCAAAAAGAGTAATTTTGGTAATAAGCCTAATAATCATAATCTTCCCCTGCCTGAAGGAGGGGTTTTGTTTTGAATGCAGAAATACTCAAAGACAAGAAAAACCACAGCTCAAAATTAACCATGGATGTTCAAAATTATATCCTAAATTCGTATCTGATGTTATTGTCCATCCTGCTCTTGTGTCAATTTTAGGTGCTCTGAACATATGTCATCCTCTAATTGGAAATGAACTGAGGGAGGTTCATGACCTTTTAAATGATCACAAGAAACCATGGGGCACATGTCTGGTCATAAAATCTACTAGCAATCAAAATAAAGTAATTTCACACACATGACTTGAACCATAGACATTTTAAATATGTATTTTCTGTCTTCCTAATGTAAAGTGATTGTTATTCTCTTGATACAGTCTCTCTTCCATTTTGTATTCATACATTTGAACTCTAGCAGATTATGAACTCAGATTTCTGAACAAGCATTATGGTGGCTAAGTTGAAAGTTGCACTCATATGGGAAATGAATATGAGATTTATCTCACCTAACTGGTGCTGTCTAAAACCGAGTTGGTCAAACTCCTAGCAGCAGGAAGCCTCTTGGGGTCAAAAAGTAATCTGGGTTTAAAAGTAGTGCTCAGCAAATGAGATCACGGTAAAATAGTGATACTCTTTTTTTTTAAGAAGAAGTTTGTGGTGGTTCTCAGGATGTGGACTTACTTTGATGGACACATCATATGATCCTTTTAAAACTCAAATATCAACAGACAAAAATGTGGATCAACTGAAGGAATTGGTAGAAAAGGGTTACTAAGAGAAGATGATAGGATCCTAAAAGCTCGAGATGAATAGTTTAACAAGATTAATTAAATAATTTACATATCATATCCAGCCAATCACTTGAAATTGCCTCAGAATCAGAAAGACAAGGTTGGCTTCCAAAATGGGGTGGTCACTGACATTCCAAAGGTCTGTTCTGTACTTTATACTGTTCAGCATGTATGGTAATCTGAAAAAGATGAGAAGGGAGCTGATAAAACTTTCTGAAAATACCAGTCTGTTGATGGTATTGAAGGTGATGGCTGACTAATCAGGAGACCTCATGAAACAGGGAATACGATGATGGATGAATTCACCTTAGGAGCAAAGCAGTGCATGTCTGAAACAAGATACATTGATGGGCTCTTAGCTGACTTTATATTCAGGATTGATATAATCTGATTGTAATAGTTTTATGAAACAGTACAGATTATGGTAAAAAACTTCTTATACCTCCCCAAGTACATATTTCTAGCCTGCTGCCACTCTTTTTGTCGGGCTTGGTGCTTACACATGGTACAGAATAATGTATATTTTGTGTGCCCTGACAGGAATCTGCAGAAAATGCGAATTTGTGTCAGCTTTTAGAATGAAGTCCTGTACTGCTAGTACAAATCAGCAGTTTGTTTTTAGTTTTTATACTTTTAGTTCTGGTTGTCTGGTATAGGTCTGGTGTTAGGTATAAAGGCTGTTGTTTTTTGTGTCCTGAATAATGTGTTGGCAAAGGAGCATGGTCTGTGAAAGGAAGGCAGAAGAGAGAATGTTTTCGTCTCCTGCTATGACTCAAGTGCAAGTGGCTTCTTACTAAATCCTCAAAATCCATAGAAGGATTTTTTGTTTGTTTTTTTTTTTTAAGTAAGTGAATAACAATGCAGAGGTTGCTTTCTCTTGACAGACTGTGTCATGAACAGTATATGCCAATGGTTGCTTTTGGCTGGCAGGGTTATTTTCTAAGGCAGGCAGCTACTTAGAGGCCATACCCTCCTCACTGCCTGGAAGCAGCTTGATTTTTCCTCATAATTCCCAGGGACACACAACTTCCTTTCTCCCTGACCTTTTGGAAGTGTACAACACATAACAACTCTCTTCAGTTTGGCTTCCCAGTAGTGTTAAGGTGAAGTAATACCTCAGATATACAGTCTGTGACACATTTGGTTGTGCTGAACAATTTATTAAACCTTAGTGTGCTTAATTAGCTTGCAAGTTTGCAGTTCAGCAGTGCATTGTTTTGCAATCTGCTGCAGATGGTTGTAATAGCATTTGATACTATTGTTAGTAATTTGAAGGCATGGAGATTTTTCCTTGAAATTCAAATTCCTCCAAGATTTTAGGTGACCTGAGGTATATTCTGTCACTAATATATCGCTAAATATTACTTAATAGTTTTTCTTCCATTTTTTATGCTTAACATTGGTTTATGATCAATTTTTTTAACTATGGACCTTGGGAATCTTCTGTGTTTTGCACCATTAAATACTATTTATACTGACATGTCCAGACATTCTNGTTATAAGGATTTCTCTGTTCATGAAAGTAATCTTTGAGGAGAATTACTAAGTCTGCTTCCAGTTCTGAGGGAATCTTTCCGTTGGTGTTGCTGAGAGAGGTCATTATTTAGGGACATTGCCAAGTGGATGTTACTTAGGTTATATCTGTATCTATGTTTAACCTTCTCAGTTATTTGATGGAAAACTGTGAACTTAATACAGCAAATAATTTTTGCAGTATTAGATGTCAGTCATACTGTATTTTGAGTAGTAGGAGTTCCATTAGTGTTATTTAGGCCTTATTACATGATATTCTTGGCAGTTTTTAATCTTCAACAGGAGATTATCAGGGAATTGTCCCTGTTGTTAGGGATTAGTGAATATTTATACATATATGTATATTTAACAAGAATTTTCCCGTGTGGTCTGTTAAATGTTGTTGATCAGATAGTGTGTCTTGATGCTGTTGTGGATGAATGTCAGTCCTTCCCATACACACAGTGAAAGTCTTTATGCCATACCTGTCTCAGATACAGCACTTCAAGTTTTGGTCATTGTTTTGGCATTTCTAGCAGCATCAACTCTGTGTAGTTTTAATGTTAAACTTAGTGTCAGATGAATTTGTGACAAGTATCTGAAAGACCTTGCTAATATTCAACTAGGAAAATTTGTGAATGCCATGTATATTGTGATATTTTCATTTTAGCACTGTTATCTCGGGGATAATGCTTCCAAACAAGTAGTAACTGTGTATTGTAGCATGTCTGCACTGCTAAAGGTTTTTGAAATATTTAAAGATATTTCACTTAAATTTTTACATGATTTTTCCAGTTGTTTACTTTTTTTTTTTATGCACATCCAGAAACTCATCACAATGTGGTGTTCCCACTGAGTAAAGAAAAGGAGAACTTTGATTTTGGTCTGGCAGAAAGGGTGTCAGGTCAATATTTTCACTTTTTTTGGTACTTAAGAAAATGAAAAATTAACTTTTTAAAAATTTATTTAGAAATTGCAAGTTATGGTCAGGTATTACAAAGCATCAAATACAAGTAACAGTTTTGTTAATATATTAGCTAGAAGTCCACAGTTAGTACAGATTTAAAGGACTGCAGTGTATAGGTTAAACCAACACTTTATTTAAGCAGCTTCTCATGGCACTGTTTTGAACATCAGTCACACAATGATAAACCAAAGCAACTGAAATGGATTGTGGTTAATATTACTGTCAGCCTGATGAATGCTCCTGACAAATGCCAGGAGTGCACTGCCAGTCTGTTACCCTGCTTTGACTCAAGTGTTTATTTCTTAAGAGGTGACTATGGTTTGGAATGAGTATTACATATTATATTTATAGCTGTATATATTTTATTTATGCAACAGACACAGTTTCCCACCAGAACATGTGCCTTTCTCTGCATTACTTTATGTTATTCAAAACCACATTTTTTTCCTTTTCCTTATTCAGTAGAAGCAATAAATTTTGTTGTGTTTCTGATCTTCAATAGGGAAAAAAATAGAAGTAAAAATACATGGAAAATACTGAGATATGAAAGCGTGATTTTTTACTCTCAAAAGTTTGTTACAAGATCTTGCTGTATGCAAACAGCTGTTAATAATTTTTCTTTCAAAAGGCACAAAATTTCTGTAAGACCATGAGCTGACACTACTAGAAGAAGAAATTTATGCCACTCTTAAATCTTCTTTTGTCTGCACTATGGCTACATGTGTACATAATAATATTTTTATTCTCATTGTTATCATTTCAGTGCAATATTTGCTAAATCATCATCAATTTTATAGTGGCTGTTAGGTATGTAATGACTTCTTTTCCAGTCAAGTGTACAAAGGCAACAAATAGCTCTCCCCTTCAGTGAAGTGAGGTGTTTAATTGGTATGTGGGAGCCACTGATATAAAATACACTTTGACAGAAGAGAAGTAATAGATTTTTACCAAGACAAAGTAGACCAGTTTTGTTGTTCTGATGTCAACTTCACTGTTGACTGTTCTTCAGCATGCCAGCCTGAATTCTGTTGCAGGGTGCCCATTTCAGGAGCACAAATTCACTGCACATAATAACTTGTGCTGGGTATTTTCCTCTAAGAGGAGACAGAGTGGGATGGGCATTAAATGTGCTTAGTTATCTCTTCTTACCTCTTGGCAAAGAGATAGAAAGTAACAAATACTTTGATGTGCACCTATTACAGTTTTGCAAATTTTTAAAAGAAATCTTTTTTTTCTTGAGTAGCATTAAAATCTGTACAGGCATTCTGTGAACCAGTGCTTTTTATGTAGGAAACAAAAATTAACATTTTATTCAGCTCATGCTCCAAGACAAAATGATTTCAGGTTGCTACCATTCAGGATTCAGTGTCCTTCTAAGCATAAAGCATGTTCTCAAAATTGGACACTAAAAGAGGACGAGAGGAACAGTGCAAGAACTAACAATAGTGGGTGCAGCGGTGATGACTTATTTTGATAGGCAATTACATCTGAATTTAGGCACTAAAACCTTTGAGGCTTGACATTGCTGGGCTCAGCATCTGCCCTGGTTGCCTTGTCACTGGTATTTCAGACAGTAAATTTGTCATCTGTACCTGTGACAAAAGATACCACTTATTTAAAAAGCGTTCCAAAGCCAGGAATGTGAATCCCTGCTAAAACAGGACAGTACAGGAAATAAAATATTTCAGATTTTCTATCATAATCCATGTTACTTAAGAAAAAATCCATTATATTTTCTAGAATTTTGGATCACCTCCAGAAAGAGTGTTAGAGGTATCTACAGTCAGCCTGAAGCAGTAATACCTGGAAAGGAGACACATTTTTTGTTATTCCATTTTTAGTCTTCTATGGATTTTATATTTTTAGCATAAAGTATATTTAACAGATCCTCTTCATTATCAGATAGTAAGTTTTCATACTTTCTTTGTGAAACACGAGTTGCTTCTTTGAGGAGAGGAACACGGCATCCTCTCTAAAATTATGTACAGGAAAAGGAAGAGTTGAGGGAAATGATTACAGGAACTGGTTTATCATATTGCTTTAGATGTACATTGGATCTCCATATGTGTTTCTGCAAAGGGATAAATAGACCTAAACATTTGGCATAAGCATGTTGGGAGAAATTTTTAGGAGGAGGGAAGCATTCAAGCAGGGAAGCAATACTCTGAGCAGAACCTTTCATGCGATGGTTCCATTTAGGAAACCACGCAAGAGCAAAATCTAGGTGGGAGAATGAAGACCCTTTCTTCCTGATCTGTTCTTTTTGAATATAAGGAGAGAGATCTGAAAAGAGGTGGTGGGAAGGGAATTGTAAAGACCCCTTCTAAAGAAGGCTTTGCAAGATTATGAAGTTCTCCTGTTCACATCTCGTGACAGTGCTATAATTTTAGGACTATTATCGACTTTCTTTGTATAGACCGGATAATCTGTTTTGTAGTTAGAAACAGTAAAAACTAAAGTGTTGGGTAGTCTGTTATATTCCCATGAAAGGTTTTGACTTAATAACGTTTTTTTCCCCCATTTCTAAATGGGGAAAAGTGATTTCGTGAGACTCTCAAATGCCAGCAACACCCGGACAGATTTCCATCATGGATGAATGATAAAATTGGTCAGTGATTCTTTCTGACATCTGAGTTGATCTGTTGTATCAATTCCGTCAGCACATTTGCTAAAACTGGGAGACAAAGCTGCAAACGACCCCATAGGTCTGTGGCTGATCTGCCCCAGCCGTCTGGCTCCTCGGTCCCAATCCCATGTTTGCAGCACCATGGTCAGGGACCCACTCAGAGCAAACCTCGTCTCCGCCAGGACGTGGGGTTCAGCACCACGGACAAGGGCCGTCCGAGAGAATTTCGGGCAGAAAAGCAAGAACTCAGCCACGAGGAAGACTAATTTATTTAAATTAAGTGATTATTGGATTGTCAAGCCCGACTTAGACGTGGTCCTTAGAGACATTAACTGTTTGGATTTTGGTATCAATTTCTTGTTTCACTTTTAAAGACAGATTTTTGAGCTGGTTTGTTGGTTTAAGCTTCATGCAGCGTTTGTATCTGGGCCTTTTTCATAATAAACATGTGATTTCCATGCATTTTGCAATAAACACATGCTTTCCATAGCAGCCTGTTCCTCCACAACTCCTGTGGGGACCTGCTGAGGCTGAAGCTTGACCCAGGTGTGTCTCTGAGATAATTTGTCAAAACATGCTTTCTGAAATTCTACTCTTAGTGTAGATAGAATTTTTTAAAATATTCTGATAATTTAGATTGCTCTTTGACACTGTTATAACCATCCTTTTTCTCCCCTCATCTTTAGTTGGTTATTCTCTGTGTCACACCACCTCCTCTAGAGAACATACAGGTGGATGATAGAGTGCATCTTGTTGCCATTCTTACTTTCTCTTCCCTGTTCTCTTATTTTCCCACCAGAGGCTTATTTTTTAAAGTCATAAGAAGAATATTATTTGCACTTCAGATGCATGTATCACTTTCTAGAATCACTTAATTATCTTCAAGCAATCTATTTATTTATTTATTTATTTAGATATTAGGGCAAAAGGCAAGTTTACAGGATCAAAAAGAGTAATTTTGGTAATAAGCCTAATAATCATAATCTTCCCCTGCCTGAAGGAGGGGTTTTGTTTTGAATGCAGAAATACTCAAAGACAAGAAAAACCACAGCTCAAAATTAACCATGGATGTTCAAAATTATATCCTAAATTCGTATCTGATGTTATTGTCCATCCTGCTCTTGTGTCAATTTTAGGTGCTCTGAACATATGTCATCCTCTAATTGGAAATGAACTGAGGGAGGTTCATGACCTTTTAAATGATCACAAGAAACCATGGGGCACATGTCTGGTCATAAAATCTACTAGCAATCAAAATAAAGTAATTTCACACACATGACTTGAACCATAGACATTTTAAATATGTATTTTCTGTCTTCCTAATGTAAAGTGATTGTTATTCTCTTGATACAGTCTCTCTTCCATTTTGTATTCATACATTTGAACTCTAGCAGATTATGAACTCAGATTTCTGAACAAGCATTATGGTGGCTAAGTTGAAAGTTGCACTCATATGGGAAATGAATATGAGATTTATCTCACCTAACTGGTGCTGTCTAAAACCGAGTTGGTCAAACTCCTAGCAGCAGGAAGCCTCTTGGGGTCAAAAAGTAATCTGGGTTTAAAAGTAGTGCTCAGCAAATGAGATCACGGTAAAATAGTGATACTCTTTTTTTTTAAGAAGAAGTTTGTGGTGGTTCTCAGGATGTGGACTTACTTTGATGGACACATCATATGATCCTTTTAAAACTCAAATATCAACAGACAAAAATGTGGATCAACTGAAGGAATTGGTAGAAAAGGGTTACTAAGAGAAGATGATAGGATCCTAAAAGCTCGAGATGAATAGTTTAACAAGATTAATTAAATAATTTACATATCATATCCAGCCAATCACTTGAAATTGCCTCAGAATCAGAAAGACAAGGTTGGCTTCCAAAATGGGGTGGTCACTGACATTCCAAAGGTCTGTTCTGTACTTTATACTGTTCAGCATGTATGGTAATCTGAAAAAGATGAGAAGGGAGCTGATAAAACTTTCTGAAAATACCAGTCTGTTGATGGTATTGAAGGTGATGGCTGACTAATCAGGAGACCTCATGAAACAGGGAATACGATGATGGATGAATTCACCTTAGGAGCAAAGCAGTGCATGTCTGAAACAAGATACATTGATGGGCTCTTAGCTGACTTTATATTCAGGATTGATATAATCTGATTGTAATAGTTTTATGAAACAGTACAGATTATGGTAAAAAACTTCTTATACCTCCCCAAGTACATATTTCTAGCCTGCTGCCACTCTTTTTGTCGGGCTTGGTGCTTACACATGGTACAGAATAATGTATATTTTGTGTGCCCTGACAGGAATCTGCAGAAAATGCGAATTTGTGTCAGCTTTTAGAATGAAGTCCTGTACTGCTAGTACAAATCAGCAGTTTGTTTTTAGTTTTTATACTTTTAGTTCTGGTTGTCTGGTATAGGTCTGGTGTTAGGTATAAAGGCTGTTGTTTTCTGTGTCCTGAATAATGTGTTGGCAAAGGAGCATGGTCTGTGAAAGGAAGGCAGAAGAGAGAATGTTTTCGTCTCCTGCTATGACTCAAGTGCAAGTGGCTTCTTACTAAATCCTCAAAATCCATAGAAGGATTTTTTGTTTGTTTTTTTTTTTTAAGTAAGTGAATAACAATGCAGAGGTTGCTTTCTCTTGACAGACTGTGTCATGAACAGTATATGCCAATGGTTGCTTTTGGCTGGCAGGGTTATTTTCTAAGGCAGGCAGCTACTTAGAGGCCATACCCTCCTCACTGCCTGGAAGCAGCTTGATTTTTCCTCATAATTCCCAGGGACACACAACTTCCTTTCTCCCTGACCTTTTGGAAGTGTACAACACATAACAACTCTCTTCAGTTTGGCTTCCCAGTAGTGTTAAGGTGAAGTAATACCTCAGATATACAGTCTGTGACACATTTGGTTGTGCTGAACAATTTATTAAACCTTAGTGTGCTTAATTAGCTTGCAAGTTTGCAGTTCAGCAGTGCATTGTTTTGCAATCTGCTGCAGATGGTTGTAATAGCATTTGATACTATTGTTAGTAATTTGAAGGCATGGAGATTTTTCCTTGAAATTCAAATTCCTCCAAGATTTTAGGTGACCTGAGGTATATTCTGTCACTAATATATCGCTAAATATTACTTAATAGTTTTTCTTCCATTTTTTATGCTTAACATTGGTTTATGATCAATTTTTTTAACTATGGACTTTGGGAATCTTCTGTGTTTTGCACTGTTAAATACTATTTATACTGACATGTCCAGACATTCTAGTTATTAGATCATCTTTAGGTCAGTTTTTCCTGATGGTTCCTGCTGTCTCAAAGGAATATGCATGCTCTTAAAAAAATCTGAAATACAAGCCATGTATACTAATAGTTTTAATTTGCATGCACATGACTATTTTCTGCTTTTATTCCAGCCCCTTATTGAATACTCAGTTTCCTGAGAATAGAAATTGGGGTTTTAAAAATTGTTTTAGAACTTAATGTGATCTGATAAATTTCTTGGCATGATTTCTGGTAAACAGGGATTTTTTTCAAAGAAAGCTTGTAAGCATGTTTCTGTAAAAAAGCTCAGTGGTTTTTAGTATGTATAGATTGTATTAACCTTATTTTTGAAAGCGTTGAGATAAGAGGATTACAGGGTTTAATCTCATATGCAGTGTATCAGGAAATATCTAGGGATCATACATTCGATAAAAATGCTGATCACAGTCAGCTGGTTATACTTGTCGCTTCGTTAACAGAGCTGCTGGGAAACAGTTGTCTGCTCCCTAAGATGTGCAAGCAAATATTAAATGAGGTGGCTGCTAGCTGTTTGTCCGTGTTTCCTCACTGGTGTAAATAAAAAGGTATATGTAAGCAAAGAAATCATTTGCATGTAGGAGTTAACTGCAGGTTTGCTGTACTGGAGTGCTCTTGGTGGGCTTTTATTGTCTCATGTGCACAGCCCATGTATGTGGGAAGATGCTGAGTCATTTAATATGAGATGTAAAAGAGGAGCTACTCCAGAAGCTCAATGTCTTACATCTATGAACAGCCAGTATCAGGAGCCTAGTGAGAAAAGAGGGCATGTAAAGCACCATCCTTGCCTTCAGATAACCTCCTACGTTTGGCAACCAGGAGTTTAACTCCTTTGTGGACCACAGAAATAATTTAGACAGTCATGTTTAGTGGCCACTGATAGACTGGTGGTCTGGTTGTGTTTGGTTTGGTTTTTTTTTTTAACCTATTTATATTTGCTCTGCATTGCTCCCTGAAGCAATTAATCCATTACTTGAGAAGGAATCTAATTATATGAGAAGGTATAATTGTCTTTGCTTTGTAACTAGGGCAATTATGGGTTTTGTTTGTTTGTTCTCTGTGGACCAAATGAAGACCTGCTTGCTTGCCACTCTTACTTATACTTGAAAATTTTTTTAGTTTCAGGTGGACATAGAAAGAACAGGAAGTATTCTTCAGAACTTGTTTTACATTATTGTCCCATTTCTTTTCCTTGTCCCTACAAATTTTCAAGTGTCACAATTATTTGAAATACCTATATTCAGAATAATGGATTAGAATTACAACTACAGTCATAATATCCTGCTAGTTCTAAAGGCAAGCTGCAGAGAAATTTTAAGGGTGGAAGAAATGCCTTAAAATGGAAGACCTGAAGAACTCCATGTCTTACATTTATTAAAAGGTGGAATTACAGTCTATAAGTATCTTTATATTCAGAAAATATTGGGTAAATAAAGACTCTGTGATATGTCAGAGAGAAGTATAACAAGATTTCTTTGATAACACACCAGTAAATTCATAACCAAAATGAAATGTATATTTTTTCAAATGAGGATCAGAATTATCAGTAGAAAAAGCTTCCAGGAAAAGTAGCAGATTGTCCACGTACTCAAGAGTCAGATGCCTTTCTGGGAAGCAGGTTGGCCAAATACAGCTCATGCTGTGATCAAGTGTAAGTAGTTGGGCTCAAAATCATGTAATGGAAGGCATTTCACAGTTTGTCATACAAACACAGGGCGAGATGAGATGACCTAATGGTCCCCCTGGTCCTTTAAGCCCAATGAAATATATGAAAAATATCAGTGTTGAAAACCAGATAGTCATCTTGAAAATAAGATGCATGGAAAACAAACATCATACTTGGCAAGGATGCTACCAAACATAATTCAGTGATACAGACAATTTTATTCACAGGAATACAAGTACCTGGTTGGATGTGGATAAGAAAACATTATAAGAAGTCACAAGGAAAAGTGTTTTTTCTTCTTTTTTTTTTTTCCGCCATGGTGGAGACGTTTTGAAATACAGATTTCATATAATAATATTCTAATTATTTTTTTAAATCTTTCTGCTTGCACTGGTTAACATAGACCTTGTTTCTGGAACTGTCTAATTTTTAGAACTCACAGGCCCTTGCACAAATCTGATTTCCAGTAGTTGATTGTCAAGATTTCCTCTTCACCAAAAGAGGCAAAAGTTAACAAGTGAAGATGAAAGTATGGTGTCTTGACTACTTACTGTTTGCAGTAATTAAATGCAGTTTAACTACCATAGTACATAGTATATATTCTCTTTCATGGATTTTGAATATTAATGAGTTAAAAACTCTTCCCAGTATTATACTGTGTAGGAAACACTAAAAGTGGCAAGATTTGTTTCAATAACAGAAACATATGTAAAAGCCAATAACAAAAGGCAGCACGGGTAAGAACAGTGTGTGTCTGTTATTTGGAGTAACACTATTTAAAATATGAAACCACATTAGATAGGAATAAAAAGCACCTCTTTTTCTTCTTAAATGTGGCTGTAAATAGTCGTACTGTAATTCTTCCTTTACAAGAATTCAATCTGTTTATTTTAGTTCATTAGCAATTTTCCAAAATATAACTCATGTGTTCCTGAACATGAGTGGCAGAACCCAGGAGACTTTCTGCCCTGTGTAGGGGAGCAGTGAACATTCTGCTTTCTTCTGTTGGGTGCAAATGGGCCTCCTCTGAAAATAAAGGCAAGATGGGTCACTGTTCCAATGTCTGGCACAGAGTAAGACTAAGAACTAACAAATATAACTGTACACCATAGTGTCTGGACATATTTGACAGCAGTAGATGATAAGAGTGTGTTTTCTCAGTTATTTTTCAGCAAACCATTTTTCTTTGTTATATCTCAAAGAAAGCAAGCTTGGTCCAAATACTGAGATTTACTATGTTCAGTTCTTGGTAAAAATATGTGGTTATTTATTTTGAGGTTTTCCTATATTTGAGAGCCCTCAAAAATTAGTATCAAGTGAGTTTGGTGGTTTTGTTGTTGGTTTTTTGTTTGATTGGTTTTTTGTTTTGGTTTTTCTTTAAGAATAGCTTGTAACTTTCGTATTTGTAGCACATGTAACAACAACCACTTTGGGTCAAAAAGCAGGTAATCGTGCCTCTGGAAAAGTGAAAACAGAAGCTACTCTACATTAATTCTCTCTCCAGTTTGGACCCTGTTTTTGAATGAACACTGACTTGAAAACCATACACATCATCATTCATTTTTTTCAATACCATTTGAATACTTAGCAGCCATAAGTGATTTCTCTCTTCATTTTTACTCCCATAATCTCATCCATTGTTTTTGCCTATTGGAATTTTTCTGCCTCTACTTTCCATTTTTCCCTCTCTCTCTAAATAAACATTTTTTATTGTTGCACTAATATCTAATTTTCCTCTGGGAAAAGAGGTGCTGCAAATAAAGTATGCTCTGAAATTTCAGAGTATGAAAGCTTTTCAGCTCATTCTTCCTCAGAGGTCTGTAGCCATAGGGGAATTGTGTTGCGTAGGGTAAATTTCTGGTCTCACAGCTACATCAAGCATAGCTTAGCTTGGCATTACTCTTCTTCCCTTGGCATTTACCCACAGGGGAGAGAGTACAGTATGTAATCATGATTCCCTGTTAATTTTGAAATATGAAATAATGGCAGAATTTCAGTTAATTGGGTTTTTTTTGCTAACTTAAATGTCAGAGAATATTTGAATATTCCTTGTACGTGCTTTATTCTGTAGTTAACTGTTCACAGTGCAGTGTAACACACCAGAATCACCTCATCCTTAGAAGCAGTTGTCAGAAAAATATGGGCCTGCCTGGTAGAATGTATTAGCCCAATACATTGTCTCCATTTTATTATGAAGCTGCTGGGGAAGCTGTGATATACAGCACTGTCATTACAGATCTATTGTTAGAAGGGTTCTACAGTCTTCTGTGCGCTGCCATTAATTTATAGCAGTAAACAATATGTAGCCCTCCAACTGCAGCAAAGCAGAATCTTTTAATGAGGTGGATGTTATTACCACAATAAATCAGTGCATTCGTGTAATGTATAATTCAATGTGTGTATTCCCACTGTAACTTCTCTGAGTAAGCTGATAGTGTATCATTGTCAGTGCACAGCTCCACAGTTCTTCTTTTTTTTTTTTTTCCCCTAAGCTTTTTTCATTTGGAGACTTTTTTTATTTGCTTGCAAATAAATGTGACATGTCTTGATAGTTGTCCTGTTGCAGGCTTCAGAAACCAACTGTAACAATAACAGCTAAAATCAATACTGTGGATTCTGGCTATATAGATCTCTGCATGATACCTTTTTATTTTTTTGAAAAGAGAATGAAATCAATTCTAATTGGATTTAGCTTTATATTCAAGGAATGTAATTCTATAACTATTGATTTGGGCTATACTCATTTGGAGAGTAATAACAATAGAGGCAGATAAAGAGAATACGTAAAATGTTACAGAACCATACAACACAACACTGTTTCTATTTTTAATTTATATAATTTGTCTACCAATGACCTTCTTTCTTCTTTTTTCCCCTCAAGCATAGCTGAGTCTTTAGGGAAAATCAGTACAGATGTAGATTCCAAAATGGTTCTTGCAACAAAGAGACTTCTTGGAGTCAGTTTCATACTTCCCTGGAATAAATTTGCTAAATCAGATAAAAATCCTTTTATACAAGAGCAACTTCTTTTAAAGGGTTATATTTCAAATTAGTGAACTGCAAAAATTGTAATTAACCTAAGATGTTTTCTTTATCCTACTGCAATGTGAAAGCTGCTCTAAGTAAAAAAATGTAAGATTAGATCTTAGGTCATTCAAAGATCTAATCTGTCCTAGAAGAGAAAATACTTCGAAGCTTTTATGCCAAATTTCACATGAATGGCAGAGAAGCAGTTATTTGAATAAATAATCATCTGAATAGCAGACATAGTTTTTTGCTTGAACTATGCTTGAATTAAAGACTAATTACTGATACTTTTGTTCAAGGACTTCTCTTTTAAAGTTTTTCCTTACCTTGTAGTGTATTTTTAAGTATATTTATTCTTGAAGAAGAGGAAGAAGGAAATTTTTTTTCATGTTTATTCTTTGGTTATACTCGAATGCATCCACTGTCGATACAGATGAACATAATTTACATTAATAACATACAGACAGTGTGCTCAATATGTATATGAGTTTGTATTGCATATATATTTTGCATGTATATCCAGAGATATTTTAGATCTCTTACAGCAGTTTACATGTGGAATTGCTAAATTCACTTTTGAGTTTCTCAGTGATTTGTGTGACACATCCTCATTTTTTTTTTTCAAATCATGTATGTAAAAGTCCGTTGAAGAAATACACAGCTTTAGGTAACAAAATATTATATTTCTTACTTTTAAATAAAACCCTGGGTGTTTATCTTCTAGGTAAGCACTGAACAAAGAATAACAGCATTGATGAAAGTATGATATTTTTAGTCATACATATGTTGGTTCTTTTGTCTCAATGTTTTTATATAGAAATTCTGGTCTTTGTTTGTTTCAAAGTTTAAAATTTTATGAATTAAGTAAACTTGTTTTAAGATTATGAATAGAAGCACAGAAACAAGAGTAGTAGCGTCAAAATTCCAAGTCCACTGTTAATATTCTCCCACCCTATCAGTCACTACTTTTTTCTCCAAAAAACACTCAGAGATGTTTCTCATTGTTGCTTACTTTTTTGTTTGACAGTGTATTCAGCATGCACAATATCCACAGGCACACAAGTTAACATCAGTTTGTCCAACACGTACCCCCGATATGGTTTTTACTCATGGACTTGAGTCAGCAGTAAATAAAAGTGAAGCCTATATTAACACAGAAGAGACATTTTTCCACCCAGCCATGTGCGTGTGCATGGAATTCTCATTCCAAAATGCACGGATCTCTTCAGGCGCTTACAGAAACCAACGTCTGCTTTTGCAAAGCACCAAACCCAGACTTCTCCGTGCATGCCAGTGATTCTGCTCAAAAAGAGCAAGGGGAGTGTGGTGTGATAATAATCACATTAATTTTAGTTACTCAATGCATTTATTTTTACAAATCTTGCAGCCTATTGGAGCTTTGAACCCGAAGAGAGCAGCGTTCTTTGCTGAGAGATACGAATCGTGGGAAGATGATCAGGTTCCAAAATTCCACTATGGCACACATTACTCAACAGCAAGTTTTGCACTCACATGGCTATTAAGGATCGTAAGTATATATTTTAGAAATGCTTTTCCTTCTAATGATAATGAAAGCAACAGATGTTTAGGAATGAGTAAACTGAAACTCAGTGGCATAGGAGAGTACTGAAATTTTCTAGTAATTGTAATCAGTAGTGTAGAGGAAATGTATTCTAAATTTCAAGCAGAGAGTTTTAATTTTTGTGGTAGAGCCTTTTCAAATCAGAAAAGCTTTTTCTTCTTAAAAATTGCTTTTTAATATACATTCTTCTACTTCTTTAAACATGGTTAGCTTTCCTTCTTTGCATGTTTTCTGACTGGACCAAGTACCAAACATTTGTGGTTCTTAATTAATGTATTTAATTTTCACCTCCTAATGAGCGTGAGTTTGTTTCTGATGATCATGAAATCCCATGATGTAAGCAATTAATTTGCAAAAATCTGCTGCAATTTGTATGGAAGTAACTTTTAAGATGCTACATATTGATAATATTGGTTAAACAATGCATTTTTCTATAAAATTGAAAGGCGATTTATCTCCTAGGAAGTAATTTCTTTGGGAAAGCATTAGCAGCACATCATTAATTAAAGCTTGTTAGAATGTACAAGCATACATAAATCCTTGAAGTAATTTATAGAGCTTAGCTAATTTCAAGCAATTATCCACTAATATGTGCTTAAGTGTTCTTTAACTAAGAGGAGGCTTTTAAATCTTCCAAACATTTTCCTAAATCATAAATTATATATTAAACAATACCAATCCTCAAGCTGTCAGTATTGAATGCTACCCTTTACATTAAGAGATCACCTTGAACAAAGTAAAATGTGTTATTTTTGCTACATGCTAGTTTTAAAAATATGTAATATATCAGAGTTTTTTCATGTTGAGAGCAATTTCTGTCACAACTGACTGTAGCTTCTACTCCAGCCTGTATTTTCTTTAGGTTTTATTTGCTTTTCTTTATCTGAGTATATGTGCATGGAGTAGCAATAAAAGCATTTATTAAGTAAGCATCAGTTTGTACTTCTCATTTTTGGATAATAGAATTAACTCTTTGCTATTAATCTGCGTCTGCGAGAAAAATAACATCGTTAACAACCATACCCCACAAGAATAATAAATCCTTTTTTTTTTTTTACCCTGAAATTTCTAAAGAAATACATTGTTGTTTTTAATTAATCTTTTTATATATATTTAGGAACCCTTCACAACACTTTTCCTAAATCTACAAGGTGGGAAGTTTGATCATGCAGACAGAACTTTTTCATCTATTTCAAGGGCGTGGCGCAATAGTCAGCGTGACACTTCTGACATCAAGGTAAAAAATTTCCTGAATGGTGCTAACATCTTTTTACTGCTCCTGCCTTTATTGTAGCTGTGAATGTAGGACCACAGGTTATGAAAGGGGGTGGAAGAAGACTGGGAGCTATCCTACCTCTTGGGAAAAGATTCAAGCGAGATGACATGTGGTTTTACTTTTGCTAGAATATTTCAGTGTATTCTTTTGTAAAACTATAGCAAACATTTTGAGCCCTGAGACTGAAACAAGGCAAAATTGGCCTTTGTTCTACAGATATGCTTCACTGACTTTTTGTTCCTCAGCACAAGTTTTAAGCCTTTGTAAAGTCAGTAGAACTGGTATAGATTTTTAACTACTGAGTATCATTAAATACCCCGTTCGTGCTTCTGCATAATGAGGTAAGAATGTTTCAGTTCATATTATTTTATGTAATTTTGGCACCAAGCATCCAACCTTATTTTTGGGCAAATTCTGCAGTGGCCTGTTTTCTTGTTTGACTGTGGCAAACAGGAGGAGGAGGCTGTGCAGAAGGGGCTAAAACTAGTTTTATGATGAGGAATAAGTAGATGGGAGGTAAGGAGCTGAGAGGGAGATCTGGGAGCAGTCTCCAGAAAGACTGTATACTGGGTAGAGGAACAAAGGGCTACAGTAAGTGGGAACAGAAGATAAATTAATCTGGTAATTAGTTGTTGTATAGAAAGAGACCTAGAATTAAGTGGATCAAGAAGCTAAGGCAGGAGAACATAGAAGTTCCAAGGGCAGAGATTTGGATAGCTGGCCACTGAAGGAAGGAATGAGGTAAACAAATGAGTCTGGGATGTGAGGAAAAGTTTGAACTGGGAAGAGGAACAAAAGAGACAAAGATGCTGGCAGCAGTGGGGAAGCTTTGTGGACCTCAAATCCAAGAAGAAGGATTAATATCAGAGTTGATTTTTTTTAATGGAAGGAAGGATGGAAAAGTGTAGTGTGAAGGAAGTCAGAGGCTAGCTCAAGGATGTCATGCAATAGCAAGAGACCTAAGTAACACAAGATCATTCTGTAAGTGTATTCATAATGAGGAGACAATTTAGGAATGGGTTGATCTGCAAATTAATGGAATGCAAAAATTGCCAAGTGATAGTGTTGAAAAGGTGGTGTCTTCCTGGCATCTGTGAGTCCCACCAATAGAATCAAAGTCAATCAGTGACTAGTGGAATTAATACTACTTACAAAAAGATATAATGTCTGTACAAAATTGGGAAAGAACAGTTTAGAAAATACAAACACGTTAGATTTTTTCAAATTGTCTGGGTTTATGGCCTTCATTTCCTTGTAACCTACAAGACTGGCAAATGAAATTTCACAGTGCATTTTTGGGATTTTATTGAGAAACGGAGGAGGAGAAAAGGTATCAATGGTGGACAAATCAAGTATTTAGTTTTTAAAAAGGAAGAAAAAGGGAGCTAAGAAATTATGAGGTGAGCTTAGCTACAATTCACAGAAAAATACTTACAGAAATAATCAGACTATGTTTAAATGCCAGGAAGATAGCTGGGAGACAAGCAAATGAAACACATGTTTATCAGGGAGAGATTATGTCAAACCAATCACAGTTTCTGATGAGAAAAGGTAACAGACCTTATGAACAGAGAAGAAGCAGATGATGATCTTGGTTTTTTACATTGTCTTATGAGTGAACTGGGATTACTCTGTCTAAAAGAATCCACTGTGTTTGGAGAATAGTTACCAGCAGTTCATTATTAAAATTGAAAGATATACTGAATGGAATTCTTCTTGATAATAACAGGTTAGGCCTCAATTCTCATTGATATTAGATTGGAAGGTACTGGAAGTGTAGTGGAATTGGGAGCACTTCTTGCAGAAGGGAAAAATGATTTGAGAAAAGTGTTAGGTGAAGTTTATTAGGGAAAGGTGAGAATTGTAATTTTCATGCAGGTTGTCATACAGTTATAACACAAGGAACAATCTGCTGTGAAAAGGAAAAAAAAATTGTGGGTTTTAGTACATCACTAGTGCATGTGAATTAACAATATTGTGGTATAACAAAAAGCGAGTAACCTTTCATGGAAGATGCATCAACTGGACATAATGTAACTTTCAAAATGTATGACATAAATCTTCAGCTTTGCCCAGCTTTGATGGGGTCCTAGCTGGAATATTATATCCATAATTGTGGGCTAGTTGGACAGAATCCACACTGGAACACTGATAAAAATGCAAGGTCTTGAAAATAAAATGCAATGAAAGATTAAGTAGCTACACTTATTTTCCTCTAAAGCAGAGAATGTTGAGGAGGAACTTCTGTCCTCCTATTACATAGGGACTGCTGTAAGAAAAAAAGCAAAAATCTCTTCTGCCCTTGCTGGATAGAACAGGAATTAATGGACTTAAACATCAGGGAGATTTTGATTAGATGTCAAAGTAACCTTTCTAACAGAAAAATAAAACCAATGAATTCTTCCCTGGCAATTAGTGTAGGGAGTTTTTTTCAGAAATGGTTTGGTATCTTTTGGAAATGATACATGTACAGGCTGGTACTGCCTTTAGACTCATCCCTACTGTTATGGATGATCTCTTGAAGTTGCTTGCAGTTTTCTGAGGCTGTGAGTTGATATGAATGCCATTACACTGCTGTGAAGCATCTGAATGAGTATTAAGATTGGCTAGAGGAGTCTGTTTGAGCAACCAGGAAGGGAGATAAGATTTCCATAGGACATGTTTAAAGAATCTGAAAGGAAAATGTTTGAAAATGCATAGAACCATCTTCATTGGAAATACCCCTGTCCCTAGTATTCCACTACAGCTGTGAAAAACAAGTCTTCTGAGACCTGAGGCTCTGTCCTGCAAGTGTTTGTGAAATACATGGCTAAAGTGTCCCATGTGCCTCTAGAAATTTTCTACGTGCAGAATTGCAACATTTTAGCTTGCTAGTGCTTGAATTTGTTTAGTTGACACACACATCAAAGAGTGTGAATAAAGTGGAGCACATAATTTTGCTCCTTTAGTTAGTGGCGAGTAGGGGACACAAAGGAAAAAAAGCATTTATTCCTCTTCCAGCTGAAAAAAATCGTGACATTTAGAACCACTGAGCTGATGAAATGATTTCTCCTTGCTTCTCAAGTGAAGAGAATGAATCAGTTATTGATGCTTGCTGTCCTAAGATTATTGTTAAACTTAGTTGGATGCTTTGTATATGACAAGGAGGACTAACATGAGCTAGCTTTGGAAGCAACTCTTGTTGGCTGGTACCACTAAAACAGAGAAAGCTAAAGCATATGTGTGGTCACAACCGATCTGTATCAATATCCTGTGAAAGCCTTGGATCCATGATCAAAGCAGGAAACTAATGCTGCACTGTAGTATAACCTTTGGTTGAACTTTTCAAATTTTGATTTCAAGAGGTGATATGTTGCATAAAATTTAATTTCCTAGTTTCTCCCATCCATTTATTTGAGCAATGAAAATTAAAATTCCTTTGGAAGTTTCCTAGTGTCTCACTACCACTCTGGCTTTGTTATTTTCTAATTAGCTCAGGACCGTTGCCTTTAAATGATTAGCCATGTGTTTTTAAGTTAAATCTTCTGCACTGAAGAGTATTGAATATTTTTCAATTCTGTGAGAGTACCACCTAGTGCTTTTAATATACTATACAGGCATGATCATTAACTCAGTTGCTTCTTAATTTACGATGTTAGTGCAAACGGTCCTGGTTAGTTTGTTTAATACCACAGAAAAGCAAACATGGATAGCCTGGCAGTATATTTGCATGTACTTGGTCAGAAGGAGTTGTTCCTTCTGGTTTGGTAGCTGACACGTTGCAATAAATTTATTTGTCATTATATTTGCAACAGCATAATTGTTATCCATGTTGCACTTAGCAGGTATTTTCTCTTTTTCAAGTGTAGTACTTTGACAATTGTTTGTTTGTTTGTTTTTGTACCAAGTATATAGATTTCAAGATCATCTAAAATTCTCTTGCTAACCTCCAAATAGCTGTGTTGCCTTCTTAGTGTCATCTGTAATTTTACTTCTGCACCTTCTGTGCCAGGCCATTAATGAGATTATTGACTGGTATTAAGAGCAGGGTAGACTCCATTACCATGTCCTCCCAGTTTGACAGTGAACTATTGATAACTTCTCTTGGAATATGGATTTCCAGCTTGGGTACTCCCACATTATTGTAACCTAATCTCATCTCCATTTCTCTGCTTTGCTTATAAGAGTGTCATGGGAGACAGAGACAGTCTCAGAGGGCTTTCTCAAAAGTGAAGCACCACCTTAACACTTTTCCTTTCACCATCCACTCCTGAAATTTTCTTTTGAAAAGAAAATTAGATTGGTTTAATGTGATTGATTTTTGGACTATTTTTAACCAAGTCACAATCACTAGTATAGAGTTATATACCATTCTTCATGCCTTTTCCTCTACTGCTTTATGTTTGGTTCTTTTTCATGTGCTTATGGCTTGGGTTTCATTTTGGTTAATTTAGTTAGTTTTGTTCAAAAGGAGATCCTAGAAGACCATAAGCTTACAGAAGACATTAGTAAGCTCCAGTTACACTGTTCCAGATTGTTCCATCATAAAATGGGTATTAATTTATGAAAATCAGTTGTGTGATATGACACACATCAGCGACAGCTATTTTAAAGCTGTTGTGATGGTACTGAATATCTGAATTCGTATCTCATACAGGTGTGTTTGGCAAGTTATGATCCTCATCAGCTTAATTTTAGGTACAGAAATGCTGTTTTGGCAAGTTAACTATGTTGTAAAACTCACTAGCATCACATAATTTTAGACAACTTTTCTTTAATAATAAGACTTTTCTTTAAGTCAAGCTTCTTGTTTAAAGTCTCTTTGAATTTTAATGGTATTAAGCAATGTCTGCTATAATGTTTAGATTGTCTTGGGCTCCTAGGAGTGTACTAGTGTTGTAAAGTGGGCACCTGGTCTATATAAACACTGGTGGGATTGGGGAATATTGGTTTTGGCCAAGATTCTTCAGGAGTGTCCTTGGAGGGGACAGCTTGAGAAGCAGAAGGATGCTAAAAAGGCATCCTGAGATTAGGAACTAAATTATAACTGAAATGATAATCACACGTTTAAACCATTGTCTCAAACCACAGACTGTAATAAACAGAGAGCTCTGAAAGTAGGCTCTGACTTGGAGGTTTTCATCCATTTTCTAATTCTTTGCCTCTGAATCATCTCTAGGCTAATGGCTAGAGATGATCCTGGACAAAAATGTGTTTGATACAATCAGCTTATGGAGACTGAGAGTGCCAGCCTTGAACTAGACTTACCCTGTGCTAAACCAAGGACTCTGCTGGCCGTGGGGTGTTCTCAAAATCTATTTGAAGCTATAGTGCTGTTATGTGCTGTTCTTCAGGTTTTATTAATTGTTCTTAAAAGGAATAAAAAAAACATTGGCTACAAGTACAATAATTAACAAGATTTGTTGAGTTTTTGGTACCGTGATAACTCATGCTCATTGAAACAGGCTGCCTAACATAAGCATGCTTAAGACAGCCTGGAACCTGGGAAGCTTTTCTACATATTCTTTGCTTTGTTTTATACTTTTCCTTCTGATAGATGAGAGTTTCAAAAGTTGCAAGGAACAAAATTGCTGCCAAACTGGCAACGTGACCTTTGTATAGGAGGAATTTCGTGTCGTAGGAGTCACAAAGTTAGAGATGTCCAAGAGCAATGAGCAGCAAAATTCAGAAGCAGGTACCTAGAAATTCAGATTTTTAACCATAAACATTATATCTGGTGTAGTAAAACTTCTAACATATTAAGGATGCAGATCTTTGCTTTTTGTAAAAGATGTGTTTTTCTCTAAAATTGTGTTAAGATCCATACCAGGAAAATGCTTCTCTGAGTTTAATAAGGAAAAATAAATACTCTAAATTCAGTCAGATCTGTGTATGATAATCTGTGGGAATTGCAGTAGTTAAAAATAGGGACATCTGGGTGTCCTGATCAGGAAGTTCCATCTAATATCCATGGTCTACTTCTTTTATATCCAGTCATAATTGTATTGAAAATGAAGCAAATACTTTTAATATCTGCTCCAAACTACTTCTGTAGCTGTTTAAATAATAAATTTTGAGGAATTTACGGACAAATTTGCTGGAGTCCGAAGGAGAATGACTATAGGTATAGAAAATAAGACCACTGATATAAAGTTGTCAGTTTTAGATTGCTTACTTCAGAGAAAAGAGGAACAAGGACAGAAACATGAAGTGCTTTGGCTCTGACAGTTGTAATGCTTTTACTGGGCTGGGAATTTTGGCTGGCAGGCACAGTGCACTGCATTTTGTGGAATCATGGAACAGCCCAGGCTGAAGGGATCCTGAAAGATCATCTGGTCCAACTTTTTTTTGTGGGAAAGGAAGCCTAGATGAGATTATCTTGCACCTTGACCAAGCCCATCTTGAAAACCTCCAGTGATGGAGACTCTAGGGTTGTTGTTCAGTGAACAATCATTCTCACTGAAAAGAATTTCTGTCTTGTGTTGAGATGAATTCTGCTATATCCTTCCTGTTCAGTGTGCCAGCACGCCAGAATTGGTGCTGTCCATCCTTACTGCAGGGGGAGAACAGTGCTCAGTCCGAAGGTGGTGTTGGGAATGGATCTCACTGTCCCTGAGGAAAAAGCTGCTCCTCCACAAAGGGGCAGCTGCTGCCTGTCACTCCTGTTCGGTCTGAATAGGACAAGCAATGGGTTCCAGCTGCAGGAACAGCAGTCTAGATGTTAGGAATACCTGGTGGTGGGAACAGATGAACCCAAGGGATTCCAAGGATCCCCATCACTGAAAGTTTTAAAAGAACGAGGCAAAGAAACATCTGCCTTGAATTCATCTGTCAAGAATACCTGTTTATAATTGTCTGTGAATGGAGAGGTGGACAAAGTGACCTTTCAAGATTTTGTCTAGACCTTTTTATGATTCAATCATAAATCCTTTTCACCCCCAGTTAATTTAAAAAAAAAATGGAAGAAAGGAATGTAGTTATATATACAACTTTTTTCCTCTTTCTCTGTAAAATTAACCTCAACTACATATTACCTACTGTAAATATGTGGTAAGTAAATACCATTGCATACTTTTGCATATGTTCTTGGTAAAAGGTAAAATAATTTTGTGTCTGTGTATATATATATATATATATATCTATAACAGAATTTAAAGTGCCTTAAGGATGCATTTTTAATGCAATTAAGTATAGAGTTAATAAAATCTATTTATTGATCAATTATGAATCAACTGTTAATTGTGGTTATCATATATTTCATTATTCTACTAGATAAATACCTGGACTTTTTTCTTTGCTTGATTGTAAATTACAGAGGATTTCAATATTTTTCTTAAACTTGGAAATATTTGAAATGTAGTTGCTTAGAACTTAACCAGAGTGGTTAAACATTGAAAAAATTAACTTCTTCATTAATTAAATTTAGAATTTTAATGGAAACCTGCTGAAGTATTTTTCTTGCAAGTTAGCAGAATTGCAGGCAATGTCTTGAGACAATTTCTTAGTTGACAATTTCTTGGTGAGAAATAACACACATATAGCAGATGGGAGGAAACTCCTGGGTTTATACTTTCCCACAGTCATGAAAATGATTTCATTGGCGTGTGATGAAAAAATGAAATTTGAGTTAATTTATTAAATTCCTATATATTTTTGAATGCCATCTAAGTCCCCTAAAAGAGGAAATAAAGTGGCAATATGAATGAAACCTCAGACTTCTAATATGCATTTTTATTATTCTGTTTGACAGGTTCTACATAGGCTTAAAATTGCTTAATGCGTTTGTGAAATAATTTAGTTTGAAAATTTGGTATCTTATGAATGTTTTAATATGATTAGGGATGTGTCATTTTTTCTAGACACCTATGCAGATCATGTAACTGCTTCAAAATGCATAATTGATTTTCTAAACAAAAGAATAACATTTCATTGCATTAAAGAAACAAAGTATCTCATATAGAGATACCTGGTGGCATAAGTGGAAATAAATTACCAATGTTAAACTGACATTCTGTTGATATTATGTGTTTGCAGAAAAATCTTTTTAGTGACGTTTCCTTAGGAATCATTGTTTCCATGTGTTACAGGGCAACTTTTGTTAGAGAAATATTGTACTGTAATTACTTGCAGAATTTTATAAACATTTTAGTAAGAATCTTGATATGGCAAATTTTTTAATATTTAAAAAAAAAAACGATATACCACTTATAAATACTGTGTGTTAGATTGATGTTGATGTTTACTGTGAGCTCCTTGACCAGTTGTAATAAAAAACATGGCAGAAGGACTTATCATAAGCATGTCTGTCTGCACCTTGTAGAACTGGTGAATTCCAACAGAGAAATTTTAGAAAGTAATTTTCAAACACAATTGTACTAAAGCAAGAGCTTCAAGAAATCACAAAGATGTTTTGGTTTTCTGCAAAATCATATAAGTAAAAGAAATGTGGGGCAATTTTACCATTTTGGTACATATGCTGAGCGTGTGAAATTTCAGAAGGGACTCAGTAGGGTTAGAAAAAGTATGAAGGCAACTAAAATTTTTAGTTGGAAGGGAAGACTTCCAGTGGGAACAAATCTAAAATGACTAGAATCCTTTTGCTTGCAAAAAGAGACCACTGAGGAAGAATGTGATAATGTTGGTCTGTAGTATCCAGAAGGACATATAAAAGAGCAAATAAGGAACTAACATTTACTGTGTTTCACAGTATGGGTGCTAGAACCATCCATTGAAACTGTGAGGAAGCAGTTTTAGAATAGCCAAAGGAAAACCTGTGTAGACAAAACTGCAGCGTGGAACCCATGATTAATGAGTTAAAAGTGAGAAGCACAGATTAGTTCAAAACCATTTAACAGTAAGAAGCTGACAGAATATCCATGGTGGAAAGACTTTATCTGCCCTGTGTTAGTCCAGTCCTTGTCACTGTTCTGGGGGAGATATTAAATGATCCTTCAGTCTGGCCCCTCATGTCTGGTTCTGCATTTTCATGTGATGTTTGTGTGAAAACACTCATAACTCCTTCCTCCATCCACTAAAAACAAGCAAAAAGTGTGTTCGTTAATTTTTTTAACATTTTGGTGTGTCCAAAAAGTTCCATCATTAGTGGAGTTACACATGAGTCAGCATCTGCTGTTTTAGTGTCAGTCTGTGCATGTGATTTGAAGATTTTAAGAAAAAAGAAGACCCCACAAACAGAATTGAGAAGGACTGTTAAGGACTGCAGTTACCAAATACATGAAAAATATTTGTAAGCTTGACAAAAATTAGTATTTTGTTAACAGGTTTATTTGCTGGTTTTAGGAAAAACTGTTTAACTAATGGTTTCATTTTCTCTGGTATAAAGCCATAGAAAATAGGCACTAAATACTACCCATTTCCAATGGCCCGATGTATAAGTTTGCACTCTATTTTTCCCAGGGATAAATGCTAGCACATGGTCAAGAGAAGGAAATCACATAATAAAGAAGTTCCTTTTGTATAAATGTGTCATTATGGTGACAGTGAAAAACTTTCTGAAAGCTCATTTCTGGAGTAATGAAAAGTTTTATGAAAAGTTTCTAATAGTCGAACTAGTAGAAGTTACTGATAATTTTGAAGTTTCCAGACAGCATATTGTTTCTGTGTAATCTAATGAAAACAATGTGTTCTAGAAAGCCAAATGTTTTCTGATCTTGAAAGAAACTAATGAATAGCTGTACAGATATATAGATTTAAAGAAGAAATAAAAGCATCAGTAACATATGTAATGAGCTTATGTTTTAAGTATTCAGAATCATGGTATGGTTTCATATTTGTGGTGCATGCTGCTGTCAAATTAAGAGTCTTGTGTCTCTGCTTTTTCTTTTTTGGTTTCTGTCTGTGATAATAAAAACTATAGCAACTTCAGTGTTGCTTTCTTTTTTACAAATGTTTATCCTCGCTACATTCTTGTTCTTTCACTTATACAATTAAATAGTTTCAAATCTCCTTTTTTATCAAGTACTTGTCAAGCATTTGGTACAGAAGCATGTTTTTACCCTGCCTAGTTAATTTAAGGTGACTGTAAACAAAAAGATGTACAATTCAAAGCCAAGGGGTGTTTCACACAAGGATGGAGGTGATAATAGCTTAATTCCTGCTTGATCTTTCCTGTCTTTGCCCTGGCAACTTCGGATTGACCTTGTCCGCAATCTGATGACCTCCCTATTGCACTCAGCCATTTGGAAAGCTGCTCATGCCATAGCTGGCCCTGAGGGGCTATCTGGGAGACCACTGATCCACTGACCCATGTCAGGACTGGGTTTCAGGTCTGATCTACTGAGCTTCTGGCATAGCTACATCCTACACCCACTGTAGACAAAGCCAGCGGAGTAGTCTGATGGTTTTTTCTACTCCTAAAGTGTCATGCAGTTTGCACTTGCTGTATGGAAAACCAATTTTACACCACTCATTTGCTATGAAATACACTTCCTGAAGCAATTACATGTATTGATCCTTTCTTTACAAAGGGAGTAAATTCTCTAATTTAGTGGCTCAATTTTTCTAAATCCATCAAATTGCCAGCTTTATTGGGTGTATTGAAGTCTCAACATGAAGTTCCACAAAAAAAACCCCTACCTTTAAAAGGTATTTAGGGCAGAAATATATATGTTATGTCTTAATCAGATTTTTCTATGAAGTGTTATGCCAAGACTTTGCAGACATTTTTATAAAAGTGTGTAAATAAGGTTCTAATCACATTACCTTAGGTATGTTTATGTGTTACTGAGTGTGTATTTTTCAAAATGCATGTCAGCTTAGGAAGTTGCGTGTCTGTTTGCAAAACAAGGAAATAATCCATTTATCCAGGAGAAAATCCTTGTGGGTTTGAGCCTAATTTTTCTTAGCATGTTGTGTTCCATTCTTCGCTAGGATGTATCGTTCTTCTGCTTAATAAAATTTTTGTTTAGCCATTACTATTACTTTGTTTTTCTGAGAAGACTTGGAAAGTACAATTCCTATGCTGTGTGTGCTTACATTTTTTCCTCAACCGTGTTTGGCATGGCTGTGCCTGCAGAGGTGCCAGAGCAGGCCAGCCAGGGAGGTGTCAATGCTGTGTTCCAGTACTGGCCTGCAGAGCACACTTGTTTAGAGCAGTGATGATCCTGACAAGGCATTTAGTGCAGACCTCGTAACCATGTGAGATTCCTTCCTTCTCTCCTCGTGTGTGTGAAATTACGTGTGATTCTCCCCTGCAATTTATAGACTGGGCACATAATTGAGTTAATGACCTTTCCGTGAATGAAAAATATAGACCTGATTCAGCTTTGGGTTTGTTTTTTTTTTTGTGGAACATGTGGCATAACTCCGGGGATTTTAGAATTTACAAAAAAAATTATTTCTGGGCGTTGAACAATCTTAGATAATAGCCTAAACATTAAGTTCTTAGACCCTTTATGTTAGAGAGAATAAGAATATAACTGGGTTTTACACCTTTGTAATTAATATCTGTGGTGCTAGTTTCACCCAAACTGTAGACTGCTATTTGTGCATTAGCACTTTAAAATGTGGATTGTATTAAAATGTGAAAGAAGCAGTTTTCTACGACTTCTTAACATCATTGGTTGTCTGTAGCATTCCACTAAATATTGCTTGTTCCACGTGATGTTCATAAGTTTCTCTGTGTATAATACGCAGTCACAAACAGTATTCTGACATTTTTGTCCTGTAGCCTGTTGTGTCTTAGTTCTTTGTCATGCTAAAAGCACGCTAAGGATTTATCATATCTACAGGTGTAAATTTTAGAAAGTACAAAAGCAGGGATTTCTCCCTTCTAGGGCAGGAGTGGGATGTCTGTGGGAGAATTTTGTGTATTCTCTTTACCTAATGCCATTCCAGTAATTATTTTTTTTAACATGACACAGTGCATCCTCTTGACAGAATTTATAACATGGCATTGTTTTTCATTTATCTCCAGGAATTGATTCCTGAATTTTATTACCTGCCAGAGATATTTGTCAACAGCAACAATTACAACCTGGGAGTGATGGATGATGGAACAGTTGTGTCTGATGTTGAACTTCCACCATGGGCCAAAACCCCAGAAGAATTTGTTCGCATAAACAGACTGGTAAGATGGTTGTCTTCTGTAGTCAAGTAACTTTTGTTTTGCAAGATTCTTCTAAAATAATTTGGGTCTTTGCTTGCAATACATATATTTATAATTTATATAGGACTATGTCTGAAATTATCTGAAGAAATAGATTTACAAGTTTAAGAAGAAAAAAGGCACAAAGCATGGCTCATTCTTTAGAATTGCTCAAAAAAGTTTGAGTGTGCAGATCTTACTCTATTTGTGTGTCAGCTCTTGTGGCTCTAAAGAGCTAATAAAATCATCACTTTACAGAAGACTTGAAAAAGCTTGTTTAATCATAAAAATATTTGTCATTCCAATTACTTGAATGTAATTTTAGAGTTTCTTAATTTTAGTGTCCATTTAACTCCAAAGATCCGTGAACACCTCAGGAAAGAAGATTGTATTTTAAGTCTTCTGTCACCTCTTCCATTTCTTCCATTAAACTGATATTTTTCAGAGCCTTTTTTTCAAGAAAATAAAGCCAAATTCTCCTTTGCCTGCTTCATTCTCCAAACCTCTCTAACTATTCTTTTCCCTGCTTTGGAAAAATCCGATTGTTATCACTGCCTGCCTTCAATGTGCCCTCTGGGCAGTGTAATGGATTACAGCATAACCCTTGCACTGTCATTGTTGGTTTTTGAGAACGTTCTCAAAAGCTGTGGTAGGCCCTTCTCAAAATGAAAGAATTCTGCATGGATGGCATTCTAAAATAAATAAGAGAAGCTTTTCTTAACAAATCTTGAAAAATTAGGCTGTAGTTTTCATGTGGTAGTCGGCTAACTGGAAATACTGAATTATGGCATGGAAGTTTTCAAAAGCCTTCCAGATGCCAGGCCTATCAGGATAACATCCTGACACTCCTATGGTTGAAAATAGGAATTGAAAACGTTCTTATGTTGGTGGAACATCAGAACTCATATCCATAACTTTGCAGAACCTTCACATCAGAAGAAATCTGTGATTTAGAAGTTATCAGAATGCTTTACACTGCACTTTTACTGGTGACATGATTTTCAGAAATGCTGTGTGGCCTAGGTTTCTGCAGGTAGTTGTAAGTGCACCATAATAATCACAAAGTATGTAGTGTGAATTTAGTTTCTATATGAATTCCTTCATGTAGAAAGAAGCATGTGCAAATTTTATTTAAATCAGCTATGAAATACACTAGCATTTAGTAGGACTACTTGGCAAACTATATTGAAACACAGCTTTTGATCTTCCAGTTGTGGTGATAGGTAATAGGTAAGGGGAGTAGCCTGACACCTCTTTGAGTTTGGCCTGCGCTGGGGATTCGGGATAACCTGAGAAATGACAAGTTGTGTTCTTAAGCAGACTTGTCAAAGACAGATGGTGGCCTTGATCTCTCACAATTGTGGTATTTTAGCTTTTACATAAAATATAGTTTTTATTCTATTAATTACAGATTTGGCTTTCCACACTGTGAAGTTATTCTCCATGTCCCACTTCTTCCTTTCCTAAGGTTTTAGCTCTTAATTTTCTTTTCCTCATTTCTAGCCTTGAGCCAAGTTTTCCTCACCCTCACTTCTCTGTATGCTGGGACCTACCATTCCCTCATTCTTCCTCCATTTCCCAAGTCTCTGCCTCCTTTCTTGAAGCTTTCTTTGATATCCCTCACTTTTGCTGTGTTCTCAGGGTGTACTTTTACAGGAGCATGCAGTTTTCAAGTATTAATTGGATAGAACAGATTTTTTTTTTTAAAGGCTTAAGCTAATTACAAAAGTAAGAAATAATTTATCAAGTGATGGTATATTAAAGCGTGCCAGACATCATCTGTTTTGGTAACACTGTAGGTCCCTGATACTGTTTTGATAATTCAGATACCAAGTTTTGGTCAGTCTGGTAGCATTAAATTTAAACTCTGTGCCAGTGAATTACTTTAACTGCTTCTGTGAGATGTAGTTGAACTTATTGTGGTGGTAGTGGTGCTGTTAGTGCTGGTGTGGATGATGCTCTCTGTAATCTGCCATTTTTGCAGCGGAATAAAACTGAGAAAATTACATGCAAGTATTAAATTGCTTTTTCTTGTTAATACTTAGTGGATTGGTTACCATCAGCATCAAATCCACATTGTTTAAGTAGAATAGGTGTGTTTAGGAAGAATTCTTAAAGCTCAGAGCCTCAGGAATACTATCAAGAAAAGCTTGCAGCAATGTGGCATGGGCTGATTCATTCAGTTAATATTTCCTCACTGCTTCCTGGTTCAGACAAAATAGCGATTATAGTATTTTAAGTGCTCGTTTTGCAAGCTATCACGCACAGATATTTTTTCCCTTTTGCATTTCAGTTTACCTCTTTAAGTCCACAGATCTTACACAACGATTGGAGCTCATGAAATGCATACTACTTTGATCTGTGACCTTTTTGTGGTGCTAATCGGGTTCCTGATATCATTATACCTTGCTCATTAATCATATTTCCTGCAGCCCGTCAGCCAGCCAGACAGCCCGAGCCCCTGTTCACAGCCTTGTGTTGGCAGGTTTCTGCTTTTCCAGATTATTACAGTGTGATACTTTGGCTTCTCATAACCAGACCCACATCAAGCTGTGTGCTACAATTAAAGTCAGATGGTCCTCAGGTTGAACAGGGATATAGTGCTGCAGCTGTCTGTCTTTCTGGAACGGAGCAGCACGGGGAACAGATGATATGTAGGACAGTGCATAATAACAGCTTGTACAGTACTGGGTCAATAGCAGGGGTTCAGAACATTAATTGACAGGCTGATAGCTGATTTAAAAGTGATTTCCAACCTATTTTTAATTCTATAAAGTATGTATTTTAATTGAAATAGGTCGTTGCATGTCCGCTGTGTTTGCTCTGAGAGAAAAAGCAGAATGGTGTGTAATTAAAACTGGATTTTGATTGATGGAATGTCATGATGAGCTAAATGATACCATCAGGATGTCATTCTGAGCAATACAAAGAACTCCAAAATGCAGCTATTGCTTTTGTATATAGTTGGTGCTTTGTATTAGACTGTGATAGTACCATGTTTTATAATAGCACGAATCAATGGGGGGGTAGGATATTCTTCTCTGAGACAGTCAATAGTTTGATGGAAAAGTGACTGTGTTTTTAACATTCTGAAAACTTACATACCTCTAAGCTCTGTATTTAGTGTCATAGGATAACTGCTAAGGCATCTGAAAGCAGTTTTCCATTTACACAGGTGCAGCTGACAATAACTGTACTGTTGTATAAATCCATCATTTTATAAATGTGTGTGTAATAAGAATTATAGTATCAGCTTAATAACAGTCAAAAATTCACAGACTCTTAAACAAGATAAAACTATAATTCCTCCCCCCAAACAAAACAGAAAAATCTCAAATGCAACATATTGTTGCATCCTTACTTTATTAATTCCAAGTTGTGATATCTTTAGGCCATTAGTATGTGAGCAAAGCGGATTTGTTTCTCCCATGCTTATCAGAGTCCTGTAGAAAAAAGGAATGGGAAGTAAACTGGGAAGGGGAGAATATAAAGAGATAGATGTGCAGATGTGGTTTGGATACAGAAGTCTTAAACAAAAACTGTGGCAATAGTTGTCACACATGGAAGTAGATATACCTTTTAAAACATAGATTCTTCTGGCGTCTTTTCTTGGCTTCACAGTCTTAGTTATGTAAGATGCTGTCCTTCAGAATAATTTTCTGTTTTAGAAATTTAATTTCATGTGTTGGAGCTAGGGATAATTACCCCATTAAAGCTGATAGAAATTTTAAATGCTCTTCATATCATGCATGACAAAAAGACCAGGTGCAACCCAAGGAAAAGTCCCATGCTTCCCACTGGTAGTTAGGAATAGCAAAAAATCCCAATAAGACAGTTCTATTCTAAATGGTAAAGTGATCTATTTTGTCTTGTCATTGAAGCTTGGATGTCTGAATTGGTAAGAATTAATTTAAAGCTATTAATCAACAGATAATAACTAAATTTCACACAGATTTGATGAGGCTCAGCTTTTTGAGAATTAGATTGCTTCAATGATAATAAAGTTGTTGAGGTCTGTCAAGACAGCTTTCCACAATATATCTCAATTTAAGTATTTTAGTGCTTTATTGCAGAGTTAGTCCTTTCATTATTAGGGGTTTATCCATTTCATTCAGTGCTGGGGAAAATGCAAGACAAATTAGAAAAGTGATGAGATTACTGTGCTGGATTGAAAGTTTTGAAATCCAATTTTCAAATAATTGAAAATGTAGTGATTGGAAGCTAGGATGCTTTCTGAAACAAATGAAATGCTTAAATACATAAAGGTACTATACACAAAGTAATTGTGGCATGATAAGTAAAATGGAGAGGGAAGGTAGGACAGTCATTTACAAATTTTAATGGAGCATAATGAATCAGTATTAAGGATCACTAGTTGGTAAGAAAGATCTATAAAGAGAATTAGAGGATCATTATCAGCTGATATGGTGCATTACTTTTTAGTGGAGGGAACTCCACCTTGCACCAGAGAACACTGAAGAAGCAACATTCCCTGCCAACTAACACACCAACAACACTCAGAACTGCAGCTTTTGTGAGTCGAAACAAAAGTTGGTTTCAACAACATTATGCTACTTTCAATCTGTTAAAACTATTGCTGTTAGTCAAATAGAGGTATTGAAGCAGTAGCTAAAGCAGTGATTGTTAATTAGAATGTACTGGATTTTTTGTATTATCTTGGAAAAATCTCTCTATGGTATTTTTCCTGGTTCCACAGCTGTGTATTTGCAAATAGTTACAGCAAATGCTGTAGAAATAATGTGGGTATGAACTCTATGAATTAAGGCTCACAACTGCAGATTACTAGTAATAGATTGCTAGAATTTTAGTTGTGTATTGCTGGTAATAGCTGACTTGTTAAATATGTTAAAAATGTTAAGAGGGCAGGAAAAATGCTAAAATGAAAAGTGGGTTGTGCAACATCAGAGTTGTTATCTGTGCAGCACCTACTTTGAAATTCTGGTCTAAGTAGGATTGGATATAGTCCTGAAAAGCTGGAATAAAGATTGATCTGTGTACCCTGCATGATTAAAATGCTTCTGGTGATCCAACTGACACAAAATGTGTACAGAATTTGACTGTAGAATAGAGGACAAGAAAAATCATAGCTCTGTGAACTCTACTCAACTTAGGGTATTTTAGATAGTTCTGTTGGCATGTTGGATATCTGTTCATGTAGAAGAGAAGTGATGGATCATGGTAAAAGAGTTTTGATACCAGTTCTTTCAGACTCTTTACTTCAGTAAATAGATGGAACTGTTACTTCCATTTGTGTTTCTGATGTTTGGTGATTGCTTGTGGCTTTTCTTTGGAATTTATAATTATATTCTAAACAAGATGTATACCATATCCTCTGAATGGAGGATATCTATTAACTCTACAAGCATATTAATTTTTAGCAAAAATCACATTTATTATAGCAAAAGCAGATTTAAAAGTAATCCAGAACTTTGCTTTTCCTGGCAAATACTTTTATTTCTATGCTACATGGGTGCACAAAGCATTTAAAATAGCTCTACGTTTAAACATAACTATTACCAGTGAATCTTAAAACACCATGCCACACTCATTTTATGTTATCTTCAAGCTCTGCATTCATTTTATGTTGCTTTCAAGCTGGGACTATGGAAAGAGGTTTGTGCAGGAAGTAAGGTTCCCTGTATCAGGCAAAATAAACATTTCCATTTATAGAAGTCTCAGAAATGTAACAGTCTAATCCAGAAAGTTGTCAGGAATATTATTCTTCAGCAAAGTTGGGTGTGAGAGGTCCAGTCTGCTGGACTGCAGGTATATAAAAGTTTGGTATTTTTTAACACATCTTTTTTTTCCTCATCTGAGGAACCAAGGCAGTCCTGGGAAGCACAGGGGCTGCACTATGTATGTACTTAAGAGGCAGAGAAGCACAGAAGGTCTCTTAAACAGTTGAAGAAATGTAGGATGGTGTGTGAATGTAAGCAGCAGGATTCCTCCTTTCCTCAGGAAGTGCTTCCATGACTACAGTGTGCAGTTCTAGGGACTGTCTGGTTTTCCCTTCCAATTTTTCTATGTAGAATACCAGCACTGGCTTAAACCTGTTTGTCTTTGCATTCGAGCCAAGTGGTGCATTGGTGTATCTGTGTTACTGTGTTACTCAGGGTCAATTCCTACCAATTCAGCCACATGTGTAACAATTTCATCATCCGTGTTTGTCACTGCAGGATGTTTTGCACTTTTGGAATTACTTCCTGAAAGTTAGAACCTTTTTTGTCTTTCACGCAGAAATACTTGTGTGCAGGGCAAGTTAGAATCAAAGAATATTGGGTAATTGTAAGCAGAGTCTTTTAATTATAGCATGTACAGATCTGATTATTAGCACAGAAAGGGAGGGAAATCAGACTTTTGTTACCCATTCTGAAGCACCTTGTTCAGATCTCATATGCAGCTAAGTCTAGAATAACATTAGTAATGCCAGCATGACCACACATAGGTGAAATCAGTGCAGGTGAAAACCTAATCTGTGGGTATTCTAGAGGGAAAATAATAGAAACGTTCAATATAAGACATTTTTGAAAAGTAGAGAGGAAATATTTCTAAAGGAATGTGATTTATGGCCTTTTAGAAAAGATTCTGAAAATCTGGGAATAAAAAAAAAAGTAGACTAATTTTTCTGTGTGTACAATTGACTCTGTGTGTATAAGAATAACTTATTTTTATTGAAGTGCCATCTAAGAAATATGGCCAGAAATTCACGCTTATTTAAATCCAGTTCTGTTGGTATATTGGCTTTATTAATTTTCATGTATGAATTTTTATTGATTTAATTTGTAAAGAAGACTGCTATGCAGAGAAAGTCAAATATATTCAAGAATATGAGGGAAGTAATGAAAAGTGAACTCCAACCATACTTTTGAATAGAATGTAAGGATGCTGAAAGCATTCAGTTCGGGTTTCATAATACATCAAAATATGCTAATACTGGAAGATGGGGTTTGCATAATATATATGATGGAATATGTTGGAGAGGTGCATCTGTAGGACAAAGTTAATATACAGTAAAATATATGTGATGATGTAAAGAAACTTTTTTCACCTTTTTAATGAAAACAGTAACCTAGGTAGTATATCATCATTTGCCACTCAAAGGCATTAATTTAATTTATTTCCAATCCAGGTATGTAAATAGGAAGGGAAAATAGAGTTAGTAAAATCTATTCTTTCCTAACAAATCTTGTTTGCAATTCCTACCATCTCTTTAAACTCTGCATACAAGTTACTTTATTGAAATTACAGCTCAACTCTGGACTTCAAGAATATAAGCAGAGTAAAATTATTTAAAAATGTCCACACATGCTTGCATTTCAATAATTTCTGGAAGTGTGATAGATGCCAGCCTTCCTGAATAAAGAAAGCTTAATGGAATAATAGATAATTTGTCTGGTTTTGCTATTATGGAAAAAAAAATAGTTAAAGAAGCTGATGTCATCATTTGCCACACTTCATATTTAAAAAAATTCAAGTTAATAAATAATTCTAGCATAATTCTGTCATTTTAAAAAAACCCATAACCTATCACATTCTAAAAAGAGTTTAAATTACATGCTGATCATTATGACACTATGTATTTATCTATAGATAAATGTATTAGACACATTTATTATATGTGTCTATCTTAGTGAAGTCTGAGACTAAACAAGGTGAGCAGAAATAAAACTAAAAAGGACAAATATTTTAAATGAGAGCAAAATGAAACAGAAAGATGTTAAATAGTAAGAAAAGCCAGGATAAGAGTCAAAAGGAACCAAAGCCTAAACTAAAACTATGGACATTCAACAAAGTGATGAGAGATGCAGATTTTCTAATGAGGTAAGAGAATTTACTGTACTCGAGATAATTATTAAAACATGGAGAGGAATGTTGTAAAAATCTGAATGTTAACATAGTTTTAGTAGATACAGTTAAAAAAAAAGAAAACTGAAATAGGTAAATTTGCTTTTATCTAAAAAAGTTGATTTGAAGCAATCTAGACAATTAAATTTGCTTTCAGCTCTTTTGTTGTTTGATGTTGTAGAACTGGTGTTTGAAAGCAAGTCCGTGGAGGACATTAAAGTTATTACTGTGTGAAATGAAGTGGGAAACAATTGTGCTGGAGCCACTGCCCCATTTAACAGGTGTTCACTAAATCTGTCTGTCTTCTCTTTGTCTGTTCTCCGAATGCTGTGCCTGGGCACTCCCTGTAAACGGTGTTCTGAGGGATACTGTTGAAAATGTATTAAGAATTTTGATTAACATGGAAAAATTGCATCACAAGCTCAGTATTGGTAAGGGAGAAAAATATAAGTTCGAAAGCAATGGCAGTTTCTTACTTGATGTACTAATACTTACGATCTGTGATTGGAAGTCTTTGTCTTGCAAAGAAATATTCAAGTTGTTCCTCCTGCAAGGTGAATTAGTATTGGTTAGGACTTGCATAGAAAAATGTACTGGTGAGAGACCTGGTAGGATATGGTGTTGTTTGGTTTGTTTCAGTGTTTATTTATAGATCATATGTGAAAATGTGCTGCTAAACTTGAATTTGGTGAGTATTCAAAATAAAGGGTTTGTAGTATAGTCAGTGTAGAGAAGTTTCCATCCTAACTGCTGGAAAAGAAAGTGAGATTTTGATAATATTTGCATACATGGAACTGTTTAGAAATAAATTGAAAATTTGTGGTCTTCAGCTGAAGAGGGGGAGTGGCTGAGAAAACCTGGCCATCTGTGCCCTACATGGAAGGATACAAAGAAAAGTCAGCTGAGGCTTTGCTTTCAGTGCTTTTCCCTGGCAAGACTCCACTCCTGGTATGAGAAACAGCAATGCTGCTAAAACCATCTGGGGTACAGAGAAAGCTTACAACATCGTACACATGTAGGAAGAACCCTCGTGTGAGGAAGGAGTTTCTTCTTCCTAGAAGAAGAGCAGAGTAAAAGCATATAATAAATAGTACTGAGAAGATGAATCAGGAAATGACATTCTCTGTTTCATAACACAAAGGTGTAAAAGTTGTTCGTGAAATGATAGATTTAACTTTACTGCAGGATAATAATTTTCATAAAGTGTGTAATTAGACTCAGGAATATAACAGCAATGCCCAGGAGGAGTAACAACAGAAACCAGAAAGGGACATTTATAAAAATAAAAAGATAGGTAGTTTTTTAGGTGGTACAAAATGTAATTTGAAATACTAGATCTTACATTCAGTGGTTAAGACAAGCTCTAGAGGAATATGAGAGATATAGTACCCACCTCTCCTTGCTCTCATAAACAGAAGTATCTTTCTCTAAACAATATCAAAATTAGTGATGTTTTAGTCCTGTACGACAGATCTTCTGGATTTACAGAAAGGAAAATCTGAAGACATAGTTCCAAAACATAGGGCACTTGCAGGGATGTAGTTAAGGTAAGTTTCCCATCTCTTCTCCCTGTCCCTCACTGCATTTCCGCATCTCTATTCAGGAACAAATGTTTGTGAATCTGTACTTTAAACTAGATAACTGAAATTATATGAAAAAGCCTTGTTTCTAACATAGGCTATTATTTTAAGTGGCTTGATTTACAATATTGCTCTACCACTGGTGGCATTGGCACAAATAATGCCACAGCTGGCTGCATTGCAGTGAGAGTACAAACATTTTGGAGTGGAAAGTTCTGTAACTATTTTCTCTGTCACTTATCTCATTAAGGAGCAGTGAGCAGTGTGGACTGATCTTGGTTTAACTGTAGCAGCACTGTGCTCTGCAGGGAGCATCAAGGAAGGGTTGTGTGAGGCTCGTGATGATTATGCGCTTTTGCAAAAGCAGGAGGTGGAAACCCATGGAAAAGGTTGCTGCACCTCAGCCCATCTGCTCAGCATCAGCCTCCTGCTAGATGTTCCCTCACATCTGTCAGTTGTTACCCTTTAATGGAAAGTTCAGGTGTAGCCCTTTTGGTTTAAGGAGAGGCCAAACTATAGCCCATCAGTCAAGAAGGAGAATGTGTTTGGCAAAACAAATGCAGGTTTTTGACGATCCAGGTTGTGCTCACCTGAGTCATAAATGTACTGGGCAGTTGGTTCTCTTGGTCAGATGGTTGATCCACTCTTAAATAGTAAAGGACTGTGAATTCCTTTTCCAGTTTCTCTTTTGAAGCAATTCAAGCAACTCCAAATCTCTTAGGTTGCAATTTTTATTCTGCAAGATAAGTACATATTTACTCCTCTGTTGAACTGCATTAGTAACATTTGTGAGGTATATAGTCAACACAGAACCAAATCCAATAAAGGACCAGTTTTTATTTCCTTATTTCATTCTCAAATAGCTACAATTAGCCTCTACTCTTCAGTTTAAACCAATATAATTGTTCTGCTGTTGAAGCATGAAGGACCATTAGTAAAACACCAGAGCTAGAGTTTCTCCTGCTTCTTTCTCGTGCTTACCTGGTCCTTTCCAGGTTAGTTTAACCACTTAAAGAATGTTTTAGCTGTCTGTCTTGGTTCAGTCAAACTGAACACTTTAGTGAGTTCTGATTTGCTCATGTCTGTGGCAAATATGAGGCATAGTATTTTGGCAGAGGGGAACTTAAACGAGGAGCAAAGAGCAAGTGTATGTTCCATTAATGTAACTGGTTTGTAGGTGGATAGGGGAGGGTACTTCTATAGAAAGATAATGTTTAGCCAGCTCAAAGAAGGCTCTAGAACCAAGGTAGGCTGGCTTTTGCCAAAACTGACTTTGCAAGTAATTTTCTTTTCTCCATCTTAAATATTAAAATTTCAAAATAAATCTCCAACATATTAATTATATGAAATCTGTCTGTCCCTCAGCTTTTTTTTTCCTTCATTCTAAAATCCTATTTCCTCTTTGGATTTTGCTTAGGTAGACTAGCATTGTTAATTAAAAGCAACAGCTTCTAAAGCAACGTTAAAGATAATAATAGCAAAAGTATACTTGGCATTCAAATAACTCATAAGCAAACAAAATTCTGCATAGATAAAGTGACATAATATATACTCTTGTGAGGTCCTTTATGTTTGTCCTTGTCCAAATGGAAAGCATTTTCTAAGCCACAGTTTAAAAAGAAATTTTGGATCTGATCCAGGTTAGTTGTTAGTGAGAGTTGAACTGGGTTCATAAAAACATGAAAGGTTCAGCAGCATGCAAGTAGTTTAGAGGAAGTTGATTTAAAATACTAAGAAAGTCAATTAGTTTTAGTTTTGCAATGTATAGAATGAAAATAATGCAGGAAGCTTAATTTATAATGTTTATTTTTAATTAATAATAAAGCCAACATTCTCCATTGTTTAAAGGGAAAAAACCAAACCAAAACACACCAAAACAAAACTTGTGTAATTGTTTTGGGGATGTTCCAAACCATCTACTAGAATAACATTGTGCAAAGTATCCCGTTTCTAAAAATTTCTGAAAAAAGTTATTACAAGTGTATAACAGGACAGCCTTTAAAGGCAGTGAAGCCTCCTAATTGTTACTGACATTATCTCTTGCCATCTGCTTTCTGAGGCAGAATAAGAACTTTGTAATGAGGATTAGGAATGGAAGATGGTGACAGCATGCTCCAGGAGTTGCTGGACTGTTCTCTGTTTTCATAACAAATCACAGAATAACTTTTTTAATAACAGACTTTTAATAATATATTTTCCATAAACTAATATAAATAACCTAAGAATTAAATTTTGCTGCATGTTCTGATGTGACTGTTTGATTTAAAGTCAGTTACTTTACCAAACCTTTCTTTAGCATACCAAAAGCACATGAAGCAGTGCTACTGCAGTGGACTTGGATGTCTGCACTGTCAGTGTGCTCCTTTCAGACTGGTGCAAGCACATCGTGCAGACACGCCCTTGGGCTGTGTGTGTACCACAATTAAGCTATGAGTAAAATCCATTCCAAAGCTGCATGCAAACTTAGCTCACATCCAGAACTTTTCTTACGCCTAGTTTTACTGCTGGTGTGGACAGATTTGAGCTATTTGCAGATTTTTAGCAGATTGTGTTCCTTTCTGGCTTTACTCTTGTTTATTGAACTGTGTCCCAGTTGCAGTTTGCCCTGTATGCTTTAGTGGTTTACAATAAGTTTAGGAGAGAGCAGTATTTAGATTTATTCTTTAGGGTTTGGATGTTTCTCTTCCAAATACAAAGAGAAGTTCCCTTTGTGTTGTTGTAACCATGGATGACTACTTAATAAAATATTTTCCTTTGATATTCCTCCCATGAGGCATGTCATCTGACCTATTATGACCCATTTATAGACCCTTGTACCCAAGGTGTGAGTAGTGTGCTGGCTTGTGTTGTTTCAGCTACCATTTTTATATTGTGGTTATGTGGAAGACTGATGTGAGCTGGGCTGTGCACTAGAAATGAGTAAATTCCATGTACTCGGGATCAATTTTGTTTCTGGCTACATCAGCACAGCCACATTAGCTCAGTTTTATTTCCAATACTATAAATCCCGCTGATTCTGATTTGTTTTGTACACCTTCCTACTGCAGTGTGTATAAACACTGTCCTCGTTTTGGTTGACCTGGTGATGGGCAGGCGTGCTGAGGATCAGATAAAACCGCCTGGCAAGCTGGGTCTCACCAGATGGCCATCTCTGTTATATGTCAGTTTTGTCACTTCCCTAACAAGAGCAAGTCCCAGTGCAGGAGGAAAGTAAGGAATGTATTCCATTGGTATTCCCTGGAGTGGGCCACGGGGTTTCCTGGAATGGATGCTTCTTTCGTAATCACACATCTTTGACTGAAAGGTTCCCCTTTTTGCTGCTCCTTTTATCATGAAGATGTTACGAGAAGCAAGAGAGTAAGAAAGAAAAAAAAACCATCTAAAGTAGCCCTTATATGTTTGTCAGGAGCCAGTTATGGACTGCAGTGAAATGATACATATTGGGGTGTTCAAGTCCAAAGATCTGCAGAGGCTAGAGAAGGTAGTGGCACATGAATAGTGACAGAGAAGCTTGTGGCAGAAAGCTGTGATACAGGCAGAGAAGCAGACAATTTCACAAGAAATTATTGAGAAGCTACAAAGAGGAATGAATAGATATGGTCAGATACGTTCAGTTTTCCTGGTTTTTTTTAATGTTATTATTTGTAACATTAAAAAAAATGCAAGTACAAAAATGACAGGGATATGGGCGGATTGATAAATGAAGGCAGCTTTACAGTCTCCAGTAAGATCCTAATTCAGGAACCTAAAATGAAATGTATTTGATATCTTCCTGAAATTTTAGGTTCATATATTAGGTATGAAGTTTGTAGCAAGATCTACTGACAGCTAGAAGATTAACACAGCTCCTTTGGTCTCCACAAAAGACTCATTTTTGAAGTGTCTTCTTCAAAAGAAGTACAGATTTTTTTTGTAATAATTACATATGAGAAATGTAGATGTTGCTATTAATTTTAACAAGTAAATTTTGGAGACATAAGACGTGTCACAATGGCAAAGAAGCTGGGATTTTATTGTCAGTAAAAACCTTTATGTAATCTTACAAACAGAATGACTGTTGCAGCCTCTTGCATGTTCTGTACAGTGTGAAAACACTAAGAGTAATAAACACAGTGTTTCATAGTTTAAAAACTAAAGCCACCCTGCCAAAATGTAAAATTTAATTTGTGGGTCCCATGTAGTGCCATTACACAAGTAATACCTTCTGAATGTGTTTTTACTACTAAGATGAATGTTGCCTCTTTTTCATTGTTCTTTAAGATTCTATTTTGGATTTAAAATGTTAGGATCTGTAAATTTAAATTCTTATTTTCAGAAGATAGAGTATTTCTGTAATACTTCAATGTAAATTCATAGTGGTCTTCATTAGCAGAAAAGGTGACTGAAAGACATGGCATATTTAATATGTTGTTTGAGAACAGAACTGCCCCTTTTACTTATCTGATCACTTCATGCATGTTAGCTTTCTATCTTTCAAGCACTGGGGTGTAAGCAAATTTCAGGAATTTTTAATGTTCTTGGAGTAGGCTGTACATTTGTGACCCAAGGATTAGTAGATAGAGGGTAATACCTCTTAATTTGGGGTCATGAGTGCTTAGCGGTCATGTGCTGACCTTACAGTCATTACATGTCTGAATTCACATCCTTCACTTGTTTGCTCTGGTAGCTGAAGGGCCTTTCCACAAAGGCAGCAATAGGAAAACATTAAGAAAGTGTATTTTGGTTGTGAATTCTTTCAGAACTGTGATCCTACACCACCTACTGCTTTGTGTCTTTTAATGAGATTAGAAACCAACTGAGGATTCCATAGAGACATCTTCATACTCTATGTTGTACAATAAAGGGGGCCTTTTTCTCTCTTTGTAGGGTTTATGAAATAAGTACTTGAAAAAGAAAATGAAACTATACCTGTATCCCGTGGATACATTTCCCTTCAGCTTATGCCTCAACACATAATGCCAAACTAAATGGTCACATGCTGTTACTTTTATGCTGACTTTATTCACTCTAGAAGATGAACAAGGCTCATTTAATACATTACTCTTTCTTCTCCATACTGTTACATTTGTATATCTTCAAACCCTATTTATTGCACACTGATTGAACTCTCTTCCAAAAAAAAGCATCCTACATGGCCTTTTCTTTAATATTCACTCAGTAGTATCTGCATCATCCACAGACATGATTAAGTTTACCTTTATGTGACTTTCAAGTGATGAGGCAAATATATTATTTCTGTTTTATAAATGCCCTACTAATAATGGATGTCTATTTTGAAAGCATTCGGAGGTGAGATTTTTTCAGAGTATTAAGCAAATTCTGAAATAAGAGGCAAAATGTTGCTTTAATTTGGGTCTGTTCTCACTTGCTTTGCCATTCAGCCCAAGAAACAGTTGTGTTTGTATAACTGGGTATCAAGAACGACAGTCTGTAAATAGTGTGACAGGGCAGAAAACACTTGAGTCAATGTTGCAGCTGAAACCTCAGCAAATCTTACCTTGATCATGAAATATTGTGAAAATAACCTTGGAACTAATCACAGTTTGATAAACCTTTGTATCAAGTTAGATATCCCCAAAAATACAGATTGGCTAATGAGTACTTGTAAAAAGGTTGGTGATTAGAATTAGATGGCAGTCCTGTAGCAGGGATGAAATCCAGCTTTCCAAGAAAAGTCAAGTTTAACGCAAAAATCTTTTCTCTTTTAAATATCTTGAAAAATTACCACTCTGTGCAAAAGTAGACATGAAACTGTTTTCCATTGTTTTGTGGGGTTCCAATATGCCAGAGACTGAGGGTCTCTATTATAGATCTTACCAGTCTTTCCATGGCACATAAAAATGGACACTGGATTTTCAATGTTATTTATTTTCTGTAAAGATTACAGATTTGTTTATCTACGTCCAGTATGATTATTTGGCATTTCATTAAATGACAGGGAAAGGCAAGTTTGCTCTGAAGGCCATTGTGCTGAGAAAGTACATTACCAAAAAATTGACATATATAAATATCCATTATATTGCTGAGGGTTTTAAAGTCATATTTGCTCTTAGATATGACTTTCTGTTAAACTAAGGTGAAGTACTCAATATACTATATATTACTCAATATACTATGTATAATCTTTTTCTCTAATGGGTTAGATGTACAAGGAAACATAAATGTGGCTAGGTAGATTGGGATTTTTTCTTACAGAGTATGTGAGGCTGGTTTGTTTTGATGGAATAAGGTGGGCAAGAACTCCTTACATGTTTTAAAACATTTCAAGAGAGATCAGAAATTCCTTTAAGTGTGGGTGGATGGTTGTTTTGCAGCTATGTAGAGGATTTTGATTTTTCCAAGAAAAATCTGGAATTTATCACTCAGAATAAGAAATGTGCAATGGGGCAAAAGAGGGTACTCCTAGACATATGCTGTCAGTTATGTGTTTTCTTGGATGAAATCTGATTTTATTGTTTGGAAGTAGTCAGTAGGCTTCTGTTAACAGCCACAAACACTGCCAGAACAAGGAACTGAAAGAAGATAATGAATCTGCCAGACCCTTCCTACAAAGGTGAATGTTCCACCAGAAATCACATTACCCTGGAATTCCTGATTTTTTCAGATTTGCAGTTTTGCTGCGAAAACTCTTCACCTGCAGCAGTTAAGAGGCCACAACTATTGTAAAAGTTCCAAGGTCTGCTTCTGCTGCATAAGAAAAGATCTATGGCAGTGACTTGGCAGCAGGTTTTTTTTCTGGGACCCCCATAAAATTTTCCATTGAGGGTACATTTTCCTGGATAGCAAATTTAAGCTGAGTGACAGTAAGCCAAGACTTTCCTTAATTACCCTTTGTGGTCTCTTAGAAGTGTTCCATAGACCAAAGGCATCTGCAAACCACAGGTTGAGAACCACTGATTTAAGAAAGTGGCAGTAGTTAATTGTTCATGTGTCATTGTTAAAATGAGCATCAATTCAGTCTTGTGATGAACTGTCTTTTTGCTGTGACTGGCGATTATGGTTTTGTAGTGGTATAATTGTTAGTCTAATAGAGGTAACTGAGGTTAACAACAGAGATAAGTAAATATCGTGGAATTATTTCCTGCCTTTAATCCTGGTGACATAGCAAATATATTAGCAAATCCCAACAAACCTCCAAATTTATTAGGCCCTGAAGGGGGTATTTGAGCTTTACTAATATGAGGCAGATTGCATGCCAGATAAGTCCTAGTAAACATAACTTTCAGGTGATAGTTTGTTTTCAGAGGATTTATCCCATTAAAACTTGTGCAGGGTTTTGCACACAGAGCTGTAGGAGCTTTTATTAACTGTCATAATTCTACAGATTTTACTTGTTGATACTGAATGTGGACGTGTGTGACACAGTTGCTTTGGTTGGTTGAAAAATAGTGCCTGTTGTAAATTTTGAATGAGTCTGTGGTCTACAAAAACAGCTGTAATAAATTGTAAGGTATGTGTTGTGCATGCTCATTTTCCAAACAATTTTTGAGTTGTTTCAGCTCAGAAGCTGTTTTTGGAAAAAAACTCAAAAAAAGTCCTTTGAAAGAACAGGCCTTTTCTGTTACTGAATAAATACGATCTTATGGAATTGGAGGGGAATAAGTGGTTATGTTTGATATCTTTATTCCTTTTACAAATGTGGAGAGGGATTAAAAAAATAAAAGAAGAAGAGCAGGTGGTGTCTAGTGTCTACTAGGTAAATTCCTCACTTCAGGTTTGATACTCACATATGTGACATCCTGGCACTACCTCTGGGCACAGACTAAATGCTGATTTGTTTGGGACATGTAATCCTGGATCTTGCAAACCAGCAGAATGGAAGAGAGCATTGTGCCATCCCCCCAGTTAGGCTGTCACTGTCCCAGGCACTGAGCTACCAGACAGCTGTGTAAGAAGTAAATTCAGTTTAATTAGTACAGCATGAGAAGTAAATCATATTGCAGGTGAATATTTACAGCATTTGGGGTGATTCTTGCTGCTACAGAAAGAGTAAGTGGTTGTAACTTCCCTGGGGATGAGATTCGGGTCCCAGGAATGCTGTGGAGCACCCAGGTATGACCAAGTTTAGTGTTCCTCCAGACATTGTGGAGGATAATCAAAACAATTGTGGCATGTAATTTACTCAAAAGCATTTCATTATTTAGATGGCTGTGGAATGACCCAATCCAACTGGTATGCAGGTGGTGATCTGGTAGTTTTGAAGCAGATGCAGTTTTATAATGCAGGTTTCAGTTCATATACTGGAATGACTTAAAACAGCTATATTTTTTTTCCTAGCAAGCTATAAATGAGTCCTTGGTTTGCAGTTGTATTCAATTATTTTAAACCTATTTACAATGTATTCTATTGTAAAGCCATGACCTTTGATCTCCAGAATGGGTGCATGTCTTTTGTGGGAAGCAGGAAGTCTTGGGGCAAGTGACACTTGCAGTGCAGTTTATTTTACTTAGACTTTGATTCCCCCCCTCCCCCCTGTTTCTAGAACTGAAGACAAATTTCTGTTTCTATTGGATTATAAACAGGTTCTGGATAGCTTCAGCTGCTGCATAGTGCAGTGATATTTTAATTTGCTCGGTAGACATGTTTACTGTGTACTGTGTAGTTTATGAGTGTTACCATAAATGAGGTAATCTTGCATCTTGGTTTCCATGTGTGAAACATTACATGAGCTAATGCAGCTGCGCCACTGCTCGCTGGGTATTAGTAGACTTTATTTGGACGTAAAGTTTATACTGAGCTACTTTAAATATTTGTGCTAAAACTGGTAGTGCTGCTTTTTTTTGATGTGTTTTATATGACACTGACGGATGCCAAATTTCACAAAGCAGTGTCAGAATGTACATTCTGCTTTGTACCCCCTTGTTCTCAATAATGGAGATTCCAGAGTGAAATAAAATTAATGACAAAATTTTTTAATTTATGTTCAGTTAGTGTTTCAGGGACTGGTTCATATTAAGTATACCTAGGAACAGTAGCTTCCTAGCATATTGTAGAAGTCCTAAAAACATACACATTCTCTCCAAAATCTGGATTTGGAATTTGAAGTGACACATGTGGGTTGGGAGAAAACAGAAAGCTGATTTCTGCTCTGTGTTTGAAGATGTATAAGTAAAGATTTTTCCATAGTTCGGTTTTACCTACCAAAATCCTTGAATCATCGTGTTTTTTAAAAGTCTATGTTTTTAGCATCTAGGGCTGTAGTCTTTTTACTTAATTAAAAATATTGCACGTTTTCAGTTTATGTAGCTAGTTAGGAAGGTGTAATACACAGTAAGCTATAAAATATGTCAGTCTATTTTGCTAACTCTAGTATTAACACTTGCATGTAATTTCTTGGGTTGAACTTAAATTTATGTCCTCTTTTATAAATCAGAATAAGGGACATCTGTGAAGTACATTTAAAAAGACACTAAAATTATTTTGTCTGATTAAGTACTTAAAAATAAGTTCTAAAGAAACAGGTATATATATTTTTATAAGCAACTTTGAAACTCCTCCTGCTGAGTACATATTCTGAAGATCTCCAACGTTACCTCGTAGTTTTCTCAAAAGAGAGTTGAAAGTTATTTTTACATCTTTAAAGCACTTACCTGGAGAAAGCAACCAGTCGTTGCTGAAACCCGCTTTCCTACATCTGTGTTTCCTTTGCTTCTTACTCTTCATCCCTTAACAGTAACTTCAGCTTCTCCCAGATATTCCTTATGATATTGCAGCTGAAGCAGCACCACCACTTTTGGTGGCTGCCCATGAACTGGCCAGTGTGCATATGCTGCCTCACCAGACACAATGACATGGGTATTATGGATATGTACTGCCTGGATTTCTCTTGGTGGAGGTATTTGTTTACCCCTCTTGCCTGTGCCTGACCATGGATTTTCTGAAAAGCTGTACAAATCTAATTATCTTTGAGACTTTCACCCATCTTTCAAATCTACTTGAAATAAGCCAGAGATTTCCATGGCCCTAAGGGAGACATGGACAAATAGGTGAACTGACAAGAAACTTCGCCCCTAAGGCTTATTTCCTTAGGGGAGATATTTAAAAATCAAATCTAAATTCAGTGTTTTAAGCACTTATGGTACCTATGTAAGCTCAACTCAGCACACAAACTTTAAACCAACAAATCGTTCTCAGGAGTTTTACAACTGGATTTTTACCAGTACTTGAATCTTCCTTCGATGTCTGGTTTTTTGTTTGACTTTTTTTTTTTTCCCCTGTATGGTGAATATTATGGATATTCTTGTTTGTGTGTAAATTATACTTTAGTTTCTTACGGTAATTTTGCTCCTTATATGTATTAGTCATTATGATGTGTCTAATCAGAGGAACGTGGAGTCACTTTGCGTCGTCAGAATCAAAATGACTGTATGGCATGGTTTTGATTTTGTTTTGCCAAAGTCCAAACCTATGAATTTTCTAAAGGAGAAGTCTTTGGGATTTAGGTATTAAAAAAGGACAGGCTTGCTATACATATGGAATTAATGAAGTCCTCTGCAAAAGAAACAAGTTTTTGAAACTTAACTGTTGGTAATATTTGCATTTTATACCCCTGTGTGTGCAGAGATTAACGTAAGGCTCAACGTAACCTTAGTTGCTTGTTTTCATATTTTTATTAATTATGTGCTTTTTACTGGCTGTACTAAACAGTTAGTTTTTCTTGAGTGGTCCAGCAGCTGTAAGGCCTTTGAAAATGTTCGTTAGTGTACGTCTCACTCAATATAATGTGAACCCCCCACTGTTTTATGTAGAAGGATCTTTAGGTTACATAGTGAAGTTAGTCTACAATCTCTTTTTATTTGTGGTTTCAAGTAAACTTTTTCTTTGAGGTTTTTGCATTTTTTAGTCTCCAGCCTTTCTCACTTTAAATTTTGCTTTAGTTTGTGTTTTTCCTTAAGCTGTTGCTCTCAAAATGGTTAGCTTTCAGAAGTTTAAGGTTTTATCATTTACCAGTTTCCAAAGCAGTTTTCTAATTCTGTGGATAGACGGTTGAAAATCTGAACTCTGAAGTCTCAAATTTTCCTAGGCAATTAAAAATCACACTATATTTTGAGGTCCAAAATTTTTTATAATAATTTTCAATTTTTTAACTCTCGCATAACTGGAAAGAATGAATTGTGGCTTTCAGGAGCTGGCAGTGTAGCCCTTCTCCTTCCTCCTCTTGGTTTCCCTGTGCAAACTTACTGAAGGAACGAAGGTCTTTTTCTTCTCTTCCTCCCTCTTCCCCACTCCCAAGATCACAGTCACTGGTCAGACAGGATTTGTGCTTGGCAGAGACTACCATGTTCTTGTGAATTTACATGGTTAGGCAGCCACCATCGCTTTCTGTTCCTGGTAGATCTGCAAGTTCCGACTCTTCTCCCTCTCTGAAGGTTTTTTGCTGGGTGCTTGAGTATTGCCCATGCAAGTTCTGTGCAGAACTAAATCCTAATCATTACACTGTACTGTTATCATCTAGTGGCAATGAAATGACTGGAAAACAAACACTGAAACACAAGGCAGCTGATGAAGTTTCTGTCCATCACTAAGTCACAAGCTTTTAAGGACTCTCTTTTCTCTTTCTTTTGTCCATAGAGTGTAATACTGAATTTCTTACATATATCCACAGCTCAGGACCAACAGTATAATTGTAATACTTAAAAGTTAGCACCAATTGATTTTAAGAACCTTTTGCATGTTAGTATTTTTACTGCTCCAGTGTCCAGGAATATATTTTGCCAACATCTTAACAATCAGTTTTGGGGCAGGAACAGATATAGTTAAGTCAAATATGAAACCATACAATTGTAATTGTCATTATGTCATGATAATAGTGGCTTTTCCCATATACACACTTTGATTTTTGCAGGTAAAAAGTTTTTATCTTTCTCTATATCTGTGTGTATGTGTGTGTATAAACACTAAGCTGAACATTTTTCTTGTGAGTTTTTAGTATTGCCAATAATCATACACTAAAAATTTCATTTCAGGTCATAACAATAGGGCTTTTCATAGGTAATTTGAAGGATAAATCAGTAATTACGCATTTAATTGGCTAATAAATCATGGCACGTTTCCCTTATTTTCTGTAGTGCTATGCTAAATCTTTATAATGTGGCCTGGTGTATTTTTGTAAAAAAGAAAACTAAATGGCTTGTTTAGTGTATGTACAGTGCACAAGTGACATAAATATGTAAAGCCTTCTAAGGTGTTTACTATGTTATATGAGAAGTCCCTGTGATTACATACCTACGGATTTTATGAATGTACATTTTAAAGGAGGTATTGAAGTTTTAGATTTTACACTACATCATGTATATATTTAGTATGTAAACAGCAAGAAGGGAGCTTGCTCAAGCTAAAACAAATTTACAAAAAACCCTGCAACAGAACTTTCTGAAATATATGCACTTGTGATTGTTATAATATCAAATCTCAGATTTTTATAGTTAATTCTGTTAATTTTCAAGGTGGCTATTTAGTTATGATTTTTTTTTTAAATGGTGAATGGGAGATTTATTTAAATGCTTTAAAATTTGAGAGAGGTTTTAGGTAGCAGAATCTCTGCGCGTGATTTCTATCACTGCTGCAGGTTACTTCATTTCCTTACGAGTTAGGGCGTGGGGTCATTTGATACATTCGTTCCTATTTAGAGGTTGAATTTTTACAAAAATATTTAATGAATAAAATAACGTTAACATTGCCACAATTCAATGATGAATACAGATCGCTTTAGATAAAAAAAGAATGAAATGTAGACGTAGACAGACCTTTTCCTAAATCCCTTCTTGCCTGTGGAAAGGCATCGGTCATTTTATTGTTTGCCTGCGTGTGAGGAAACTGGAGAGGAGGGTTGTTAAAATAAAAATTAGGATTCACATAACTGATCTGAAAGAATTTAAGGCATGAGGATTAATTCTCTCATCTCAGTGGCAAGGTCATTATGCAAAGTCACCAAAAATTTTCCTTGATTACTCTTTAGGAATCAGTTAAGCAGAATTTCAAGACTCTTCCATTTATGTACATGTTTGCAAACCAAATTTAACTGGATTTTGAGTTTTTGTGAGAAGGGGAATACAAATATGGCTGATGGTAATTCCAGTGCAGTATACTTTGTACTTTCATCTGTAATGTCAAAAAGATTGTGGATAGTGCACACTTCTGTCTAGGTGATTGTATGCATGAGGGCAAGTGGCAAATACTGACTTTGTCTAGGAGATTTCTAAATAAAATGAAATTTTTCTGAGTGTGTATTTCCATGTCACCTGATCCCTGGAATAGACTCTAAATATTTCTATAATACAAGTTTGTTTTGAGGGAGAAAGGATAAGGTTTTCTTAAATCTAAATTGTTTTATAAAGCAATTTATAACAATAAATAACAATTTATTGTGGAATAACAATACCAAGATTTATATTAATATAAAACAATGTTTCTGAATAGATTTTAGTATGTGTGCATACATGCTAAGAGAAGTAGTAGACATACTCTATTATTACATTTAGTTTAAAAAAAAAAATCCATCAGTGTGGGGTGGCTGCATAAATGTCCATTACTTTGATGTTTTGTTTAATTATAAAATATCCAGTTGAATTTATTTACATCCTGGGGGAAAAAAAGGTATTTAGAGAATTGAGGGTGTTGTAAATTGAGGGATTAACAAATGGTTTCTAGCATTACATTAGTAAACGTTTGGAATATTCTGCATTAAGGTTGATATACTCAACCTAAAGCACTCAGCCATCCTCTGTGCCACTCCCCAAATTAAATACAGCAGTAACTCAATAGGACCAGTCAGAGAAGTTCATCTTACTTTGGATTGTTTGGTAGTAAGCAAGCATACCCTGTCTAATCCTTATGTGGCAAGAATTCTCTTGTCAGGTTGTCACAGAAAAAACGTTTTTGAAATATGACTGTTTGTGATTATCCTAGATTTTTCTTGAAACAATAACAAAGTAGAGAATAAGTTCTTTCCAAGGAGTGCTACCTATTTTTACTTTGATTCTCACAATTTTCTTAATATAATTTATTTCAAACCCCATGATAGTTGGAGGACAGACCCGGAACTGAATCTGGAACTGAAACCCAAACATTTGATTAAACAAAATTATAACTTCCTGAACCTTTTTCCACAAAGGTGTAAAGGAAGACGATTGCCCCACGTTCAGTTATCACATAAGTCATAACAGAAATGTGATACGTGGCTTCAGTAATTTGTAAATGGGGCAAAAAAAGATATTTCTGTTCAGAAATACAGTCCACCACAGCCATATTCCTCCTGATGAACAGTGTGATGAATAACTGTTTTCCATTTGCCCACTATACCAGTCTTGGAAATGTCACATCACTGCCAAATTATTTTCTATGGGCACAGTATTATGTTGTGTTTTATTCTGTTACAATATGATGGAAGAGAAGTGTAAAGAGAGCAGGAGTCAATCATTAAGAGACACATTTTAAGCAAAGATCATGTCTGTTCTTTAATTGACAACACTGCAGTAACATTTATAGATACAGAATACTGTTACATTTTGATTGTATTTCAGGTTCCTTTTCTTCACTCGTGACTTAGAAGTTCCTGGCAAATCTGAATCTACAAAATAAATATAAACCACACTGCAAGGATGGGTCCCTCAGAGAGAGAGCGAGAGAGGAGAAAATGATTTAATGCAATAATGATTTTAGCTATACACAGGCATCCCTTTTTTGTCTCTATTTGTTAAATTACCTGACGTCTACATGTGTAACTTAAACAAAATTTTGTTCTCCAGTCTTTCTTCCTTTTGAGCTATCTTCTCAAGGAGAAGGATGATGAATGGAAACATAAACATAGCATGAGAATGTGAACTAGTTCCCAAACATTTCAGTGGTTTTTATAAACAACTGGTCATTGTTACCTTTTGCTGGATTACAGTTTCCTTTAGAACAACAGTGCTCTTCAGCTGCATTGCAAAGTTGATTCTAAATGTTTTTGCATAGTTGCTTAAAGGCTTTAATGTTTAAATAATGGTTATATAATTATACATTGTTTAAACAATTAGCTTTTAAGTCTAGCAATGAGCTCACGTTTTATACACATACTACCAAAAAATGATAATGAAACTGCATTTTAAAGATATGAACTGACGTTGGAGTGAGCAACCATAGTTTATGGACACTTGTTTCGATTTTAAAATCTGATTTTTAACATGCTCGTTTTCAATTGTAACATAAATAGTGATTCCTGCTGTTCTCCTGGGCCGCCCTGTGAAAACAGGCATGGTCAGCCTCAAGTTTTTCACCTTCTGAACCCCATTTTCAGCATTCCTGGTGTCCTCTTCTCCACAATAGGAAGTGCCGGTTTGTGTCTCGCTGGTCTACGCAGATAAAAAGTGTTGTCTGAGGTTTGAACTGAGTGCCTTGGAGGGGTTGGATTAATATCACAGTGTGTTAGTTGTCCCCTAAGACATCGTGGCAGCTCTTGGTTTATATTTTGAAACAAGCAAAATTACAACAATTGACACAATTAATTAAGATAATGCTTAGTATTTTAAGTTTTAAAAGGTCTTCTCATATTTTGGGCCCACTATTTTTGCTTAAGCTATGTTTTGGTTGCCTTTTTAAAATAACACAGTATTGCATTTTTAGTCTTCTTGAACGGCATTCATGGAATGATTAAAATAGGAATTTTTTAGATGTATAATAGTCTAATACAGTAGCAGAAAGTCTAAGGATAGAAAAATCACTCTTTAAAAGTGAAATACATTTTATCTGTTTTATAGAAGCATTTTAGAAATCCTGTTTTATAGTCGCACTACATTTTCATTTTAGATACTGTAGATTTGTAACGACTTTCTAATTTATACAATTTTTGTTTCATTGTCAAAACATTTAATTATATCATGTCTTGAAGGTGTAAAGCTGTCAAATAAATCAGAGGCTCGGTATAAACATTTGGTGAATTGCTTTTGCTACCATACTGTAGTTGTTACTGGGCAGTTAGTGGAACTTTTTTAAAGCGTTTACTCAGCAGGTACAGGACAACACTGGTACAATGAATTGCTGATTGCTTGTAAAACAGCAGGTAGTAATGCCCTCACTCTTTGTAACTCTGCTTTGTAAAATCAAGTGCTAAGAATAGCGTGGCAGAGAGAGCCAAGGCACAGCGAATATGATTCCTGCCTAAGGGCTGCTGGAGATTGCCAGTCTTATTTAAAAAAAAAAAAAAAAAGGTATGTGTAATTGTTACTGTTTTCCATAGCATAAAAAAATGAAGTTCCCACCACTAGAGGGAAGGGACCGCCTTCATGCTTTGAAAAATTTGGCAGCACGGGGAATGGAAAGGCTGGATTTCTGGATGAAGGCCTTAATAGCCATATTAAAATAAAATAAAATAACCAAAAAAAACTAACAAAAAAAAAATTCAGCAACTTGCAGGTGGTTTGAAAATGTTTAACCTCCTCAAACAGGACAAGCCTTTTTTTTTTTTTTTTTTAACCAATATTTTGTCGCGGTGTCAGTACAAACTGCAGGGCTGCCCAAAGCCGGGCTTGGATGAAGTAAATTAGTTCTACTTTGAAGCTTTTCTTCTCTGCCCCTTTCAGAGTGAATGGGGAGGCCCTGGGCTGAAAGCTGCTTTTCATTAGTGCCCCCACATACCTATTTGAAAGGAAGAGCTCTCTTAGCACACACAAGCACGGGGGTAAAGGAAAGCTTCCTCTCTCGGCCACAAGCCCGTCGGCTGCACGGCTCCTCGCCTCTCTTTCCAGTCAGGTGGTTCCCAATCAGAGTTAATTACTCCGGTCATTTATTCTAATCGCCCTCCCTCGGTGGCGGGGTGGCACCGTTTGAAGCGGGCCGGGTTTGAAAGCCGCCGCAGGGTCCCCGGCAGCGGCTTATTAGCGCGGCCGGGCGCTGGGGCTGCTCCGCCGGGGACACCCAGCGCCCATTAACCCCTTCCTTCCCCTCCCCACTCTGCCTGCGGCAGGGAACGGGGCTCCGGTGTCCCGGCGCTGGGATGCGGGGCAGGGCCGCCGGTGCGCTCCCCGGCAGGCGGGAGCGGCGCTTTGCCGGCTGTGGCATTCCCGGAGTGGGGACCGCCGGCCCCGCGGGGAAGGGCATCCCCAGCTGCCTCACCCGCCATTTTATATTGTTGCCAAACGCTACCAAAGGGTTTCTTTGCTGTTCGGCATTTACCTGGAGTGATTAAACTAAAGGGTAGAGTTGAAAATACAGAGCTGGTTTCCCATCATACGCTCTTCGGGGTGGTGCTCTTGAAGCTTTGGTGATGGAGGTTGGAGGAGGTATCCACAGCCCTGAGGTGACAGAGGTTGAAGGAGATAGTGATGGCACTGAGGTGATGGAGGCTGGAGGAGATAGATACCTGCATCTGTGAGATGACAATTGTTGGAGGAGGTACCTGCATCCCTGAGATGACAGTTGTTGGAGGAGGTACCTGCATGCCTGAGGTGATAGAGGTTGGAGGAGGTACCTGCATCCCTGAGATGACAGTTGTTGGAGGAGGTACCTGCATGCCTGAGGTG
>NW_016690259.1:1190046-1231309 GCF_001604755.1 Lepidothrix coronata
GTTGTTGGAGGAGGTACCTGCATCTGTGAGATGACAATTGTTGGAGGAGGTACCTGCATCCCTGAGATGACAATTGTTGGAGGAGGTACCTGCATCCCTGAGATGACAGTTGTTGGAGGAGGTACCTGCATCCCTGAGATGACAGTTGTTGGAGGAGGTACCTGCATGCCTGAGGTGATAGAGGTTGGAGGAGGTACCTGTGGCACTGAGGTGACAGAGGGTGCAGGGATATCTGCAGCAGTAAGTGCCCTGTGATGTGCTGGTGGTACTAAAGAACTGTGGAGACCTTCAGCTTTCCTGGGTAAAGTCAGGCCCTTATGGCTCTTAACAGCCTCAGACTTTGAGACAAGGACCCGGCGCTCTTCTTGTGCTTAGCATACTGTGGGTAAGGTAAGCCACTCCACAGGCATGGGATTTTATTAAAAGAAAAAAATCATCTTATTAGTGTTACCCTCATTCAGACTAGGTGGTTTTATTGGAATGTTATCTCATTAAAACCTTGTAATTTGGTTGCTGCTACTTTAAAACGTGGCATAATATTGTGCTTGGGGTTTTTTGTTTTTGCATACTTTTTAAGCTTGTTCTTTTTCCATCCTGGCAAGTAATGGATGGTTGTTGTTTTCCCTCTAAAGAGCAAGAGCTGCCCCTAGGAGTTCAGTCTCTGAATTAAACGTTTATTTGGAAGATGGGAGTTAAATATCATTTTATTACAGTATATTTTTATTTTATTTCAAAATGTTAGGGGGGTTTTAGGACACCTGTGAAGAAAAAATTATATTACTTACAGAAGGGAAAATTCTAGTGTTTTCTAGCATCTTATTTAGCTTAGTACTGGAGAAAACGTAATTGATAAAAATGTTAAAAACCGACCATAATCTTTTTTAGCATATAACCTCTGAATGTTCATAGTATTCATCTCCTATGCCCTTCACACTAACATGGTTCATGGCAGAGTAATATAAAGGTTATGAAAAGTTTGCTCTCAACTGGCTACAGAATGTCTGTTGCACTTGGAGGTGTTTATGCCTTGGTTTCCTGAGCATGCTCAATATACTCAATATATCACTTGCCGTTCTGTGTACAGCTGTCAGTGGAAATTTGAAGCTGTTTAGGTGCAAGAAGGGAATAAAATCTAGAAGAAATTACTCTGTCTACAAGAAAGTATTGTGAACAAAACTACTTCAAACTCAACATGCAATACATGATGAAATTAGAATAAAAAATTAGAGATTTCGCATTCTCTAAGAATGGACATTTAAAGAAGTAATTAATAAATACAATCCATTTTCAGTTTGATTTCTTTCAGGCATTGAACCTGACTCCTGAGAGCTCTTTTCTCTGTTATGAATTCCAGCACTAGCCAACCTACTCCCAGGGAGCATGAGACAGCCCAGTGGATCCACTGGGACAGGGCATGACAGTCAAGAGTGGGGCAGTGTCCTCCTTAATCAGGAGACTGAGGAAGCTTTTGTCCTAGTGTATTTGATAGAAGGTGGGCCACCCTTAGCAGCAGTTTGTCTAGATCCAGACTTCCTGATAGCTTGCTTAGCAAATGTGCCAGAAAAAGAGGCTAAATGAGAACCTGCTGTGTTTGAGCAAGTTTGCAAAGAGCATTTAATTTTCCAAATAGTATATTCCACATATCTGATTTTATTTTTCTTAGATGCTGAATGTCTTTGGTGCACAAATTCTCCCTTTCTCTATAATCTTCAAATTATGATTCTGCTTTGTAATCCTGTGTAAATACCAACTTTAAGAAGTCTTATGACCTTGCCAAACACACCTTGTGTTGTCCTGCTAAGCAGCCACTCAGAATGGCATTATGGAAGGTCAGGGCTGCACTGTTCATAATCATCTCAAGGAAGCAAATCCTGTTCTTATCTATGTGTGTTAGCCCCACGGTGGGTTACACATTTGTCCCACCTGATGATATAGTGCCGTTTCCTATTTTTGTAGCTGTTTGATTTATTCAGATGTGGTACCCTAATTGCCTTTTTAAATCTTGTGTTCTGTTCCCCAAAAGCTTTGGAATAGTTCTATTCTGTGAGTTAACAGACAAGTCGAATTACGAGATTGAAATGACTTGTCTGCCTGACTTGCATCTAAACTGTGTTTTAAATTTTAAATTCCTTGACCTTTTGTCATACCATTTCCTAATCTTAAACAATTTTTTCTAGAACATTTTTTTTCCACACAACTGGCTTCAAAGACAAGTTAGATTAGTCTCTACAACTCTTAAGATGTTTGCTTGTGCTGTTTGCAATGATTTGAAGGCCATGTGTTTGCAACTGTTTCTGTCTCCTCTTACATGCATACTGATACTTGTTGATCATCACAGTTCTTGTGAATTGCGTATACAACTGACACATCAAAGCGAGGTATAAATGCTGCAAGCTGTAGAAACAGAGTGCAAAAATAAAGCAACAGCTGACTTTTAGGGCTTACAGAGCGAATCCTACGAAAGGAAGAAAAGTACAAGCGGTTTAAACGTAAAATACATTAAAAAATCACTAGTTTCTCACAGCTTGAAGTGTATTGTGCTGTCATTAACCAAACAGTATGTTTAGGCTTAAACTTCAAGCATTAAATGGGCTGGTAGTATCCAGCCTAAATGCTTAACATGAGATCTGTTCCAACTGTAGTTTTGTCTGTTCACAGAAACCAGGTTTTGTATTTTAATGATACAAGTTCAGTTCATATTTATGGTGTTTTCTAAAACTTCATGACCTTCACTGCAGTCACTCAAGTTTCACTGTATACTGCATTCAAATTATGCTAGTTGTGTATTCAGGAGGGTAAAACCCCACCACTGATTAAGTGTGCTTTAGTAGTTCCCTGAATTTCAGAATTTGGCCTGTTTGGAGCTTCAGTGTTTAAAAAGCTTGTACAATCTCAAAGGCAAGCAAGAGTTACCTGGTTCAAAATTTTGTAGTGTGTGCTTTGCACCTCTCTCTTAAGAGGAAAGAATCTATAACATAAAAAGGTGAGTCACTGTTTACCATCTTTTTAGAGGTGCTGAGTACTCACATTCAGGAACAACTGTGATCCTCTTGACAAAGCTCAAGGAGATGCCAGGCAGAAGTCCCTTGGCTAGAAGTATGAAAGTTAACTGAAGTGTTTGAAGCAGTTTACCTGCATTAACATTCTGAGAGAAAAGATAACCAGCACAGAGAACTTGCATTGTGAAAGGCACTCATATGTTGTGGGATTTTGGTGTTTGAGGGTTTTTTTTGTTTAAACACCCGTCATTTAAACTAATTTCACTGAGCCAGCTATCAGCTGTGTGGTTAACAGCCTGTGCTTCCATGGGTAATAGGTTCCAGATCCAGGCTGTCAGTCTTCATGCCAACAAGTGCTGGAGGAACTGGGAGAGGAATTGCTGAAATCTGGGGAGAAGGGAACTTCCTGCCTCTTTCTGGTGCTGTGTGTGAGGATTTTCAAAAAGAATTTTCATTCCCTGTCTTGACCTCAGGGATATTGATGACTTTTCTGCAGGAGAGAATCCTCTTAACAATGTAGCAGACATTTTAAATGTGGACAATAAATGCAGGGATGTGGTTGGAGGAAGTGGAAATGGTGGATAACTCAGCAACACCTCCTGGTGTTATAAATACTTGCTTTTAGCCATGTTTGTAGTAATAAATAGTTATGGTTTAACCAGTCATAGTAAGATTTTCTGTTTGTCTTGGGAAAAGGTCAAATGCAAGCCACATATATCAGTATTATCACAGTTATAAATAATGTTAACCATTTGTGGGATTTCACAATTTTAATTAAATATGGCTTTTATATATTATTTTTCATGTAGGAGAATTTAATAAAGACCTCATGATCATTTTTTTATTCCTACCACAGTTCTATATCCTTTCTAGCTCTGGCTGAAACCAAACAATTCGGAAGAAGCCATTCTTGGTATGTCTTTTGGAGCACATGTTTTGGTTCTAACAGCCGTATGCTTGTGTCGTCTTCTCACGTGTAACTTTGAAGATCCTGAAGCCAGGATCTAAGTTGCTCTAGTGAGAAGGCTGTGGAATTGCTCACAAGAGTGAAGATAAAACCTCTGTGTAAATGTTTTCAGTTTTGGCACCTAGGGTAGATGTCTAAGCTTTGAAACTTAAGAATAAAAATGAAGCATTTGATCTGTTTATATAGTGTTCATGTTGCCTTAAAATATTTCTCTCAAATTTGCAGATTATCAAGGATGTACTAAGAAATATTTTTTTAAGGGTGATCACTTTCCTTTATGGAAACAGTAGCTATGAATGCTCCAAGTTTTTGTATTCACCAAAATCTTTTATTCCTGACACCTAATGATAGACATTTTAGTTGAGAATAAAGCCAAATTTTAAAGGAAATGTAGCTTTCATTTTATAAAATACACAGCAGCTGTCTGACTCGCCCATTTAAACTACAAAATAGCTGTTGTAGACTGAATATACAAATCACCAGAAGGTACAAAATTGATCAAGATTTTTAGCTAAACATGCTCCTAATTGATTCTTATTTTGTTAATAATCCAGATATGAGTTAGTAATTAAATTGCAGAGTATTTTTCTTTCTTTACGTTCTGCTTATGCAGAATATACCTTGCCACAGAATTTCATTAAGTTACACTATTACTCAGATTTTCTTTTTTGTCATTACTTGGTAACTTATTGTTAAATATAGAGGAGAAGAAGAAACAGGGGAATGGAAGTTTATCTTCCAGAGTTCTCCTGTGTCTGAGCTTCTCCTTAGACTGTTGATATCCTTTGTTCTGTAAGATCAGTCATCTTCGGTGAAGCATCTGAGTTAAATGTTTTTATGAAGATTATATTTTCCAGAGTTCTTTTTCTATTTTATCCTGGTATCGGTAACCAAGTGAAATAAAGTAAAATGCTACCTTTTGTTACAACTGTAATGAAGAATTGGCAGTGTGTTTCTGGAACACACACAAAAGGAAAAATGAAATAGTTCTTATAAGGTTATCTGTAAAGTAATTGCTCAGTTTCTGAATATTTCATGCTTAAAACAAATTGCAAAATGCAGTACATAAAACTATATGCATTTGCTTGGAACAGTTATTTAGCAAGTTAGAAACCACCAGTCACATAAACACTTTTGATGTCCATTTCATCCTTCTGAAATTTGTATTACCTCATTCAGAACTCGGAGTTTTCTCCTTACTACGTCTGCTGTCCTCTCCCTTCTGATATCTTCAAGGCAGGCCCGAGTTCAGTATCTTTCTAATAACTTTTTATACATCTTTTTTCTCAGATGCCTAGCTGCGTGATCAAACGGTGTTGCTGGTTAAAGTGTGTTTGGTCATTTACTTTTAAATGCTGGAGGTTACTGAGAAACCTCAAAAGATAAAGCCAGCACTTCAAGAGTTAATATGTTATTAGGAGGACAGGAAATCTGGCAACTATTGCAGAAACTAGACCTAATGGTGCACACAAACAATTTGTCAGTCTTGGTAAATGTGAATAGCTTTCCACAAAGTGGCCGCATTTGCTTTGTTTGAACAGCCTAAACTTTTCCTTTTCGGACTTTAAATCTTAGAAGTGAAATGCGATCCACATATTGAATCAAAATAATTTAATTCAAAACATATTTTGATTGGAACAAGGTTGACGTGGAAAGAAACTCTAGAATAATAAAAAAAAAAAAAGTTGAAAGGACTTTCTATCATATATTTAGCAGGAAAATTTGAAACAGTTCTAATTAGGCTGAAAAAAACAGCCTTCTTCATTGTAGCTTACTAAGGTCGTATATCAATGTTAAGGCAGTGTTACCAACTTGTGTCTGAAAGCCTACACATGCAAACATTGTTCCAGTTGTTTGGTTTTGTTGGGGTTTGGGTTTTGTTTGAATGCCTGTGCACACACATAGTCCCAAGCCAGAACATGTGCTTAGTTTAAAGCAGTTACCTGGTCCTGCAATTGTGTGGGTGTTTTGTCATGTTCAAGAAGAGTATTTTTCACCTGAAAATTGTGGTTGTGCTAAAAATGTGTGAAATCCTAATTTGTGCTTTTCTGTTCATACATAAATATTTTTTCAAAAGGAACATAAAAGAGACTCCATTATTTTAAATACTTAATAGGAAATTCTTTAGTTCAGGGAGGAATTGAAATGTTTAGTCCATTAAAGGCAATTTTTTGTACTGGAGATATGTAAATTTTGCTGATGTAGTATATTCCTGGGTTTGTTATTTTGGTTTGTTTTTTTTTTTTTCAATTGAGTGAATAAGAAAGTTTATTCATGTATGAGCAGTTTTGGTTTCTCATCAAATTTTCTACTTTAATTTTAGCTATATAAACCACATGTTGTGTAGGTTGCACTCCTGTCTTTCCAATAAGAGTTGCATGCATGCTTTATGCTTTGCTTCAAAATCATTTAACTTTAGGTCAGCACAGGAATAAGGCAAGCGGGTCATTTATTTCTAAACAGCTTGATTATGAATATATATCTGTGCTGATGAAAAAAATGCGGTTAAGCCTTTCATCTAATTTCAGCATTGGAACATCCCAAACTCAAGCACAGTATATATTCATTTTTAATGGACATAATTTCATATGCTGTATGTCATTGCATGAAATCTAAAGCAGAAATAGGAGTAGAGGACAAAAGCCAATAGTAGTCACTTTAAAGATACAAATCTTGATTCCAAGGGGATAATATTGTTTAGGAAAATATATCAAAATAAATGGTTCGAGAACTGATACTGGAAAAAGGAAAAGTCTTTCCTAACCTGCTAGTTTTCTGGTTTGTCATTCCAGCCATGTTCTGCGAAATCATTTGTATCAGTATTAGACTGATGTTAGTCTTTGGTTGCCAGCAGTAAATTATTCTCCATTCATTCCTTTCAGAAAATAGGACTCAATAAAATTCACATAAAATAGCGAATTTCAGAGTCATTCAGGAAGAGGTAGTTTTGATTGCACATATTTAGTGGCATCAGATTGTGCACTTGAAAAATATTTATGAATAAACTAAAATTTCCTCGTAAGATCAAAGCTTCTATTTGTTGATGTGTCTGAAGTGTTTCTACCTTGGGAATAGAGAAATGGAAGTTACTAATAGGTGTTTGTGTTTGACATCTGTATACTGTACTTTTTAGCATATCTCAAGTGTTTTAGTCTCTGCCTAATAGATCTCATTAAAAAACCAGATATCAGCCCCAAGACAGTTTGTCAAAGTTAATATGAGTCCCCGTGGACAGAATTGACAATTTGTGTGTGGCTTCACGTGACAGTCTTTTCATGGTCTGGTTTGATCCTTTAACAATTGGACATTAGTCACTGATTTGTTTTACAATAACTCAATAGGATTGAACATTACCCTGTTATGCTGGATGCTTTCGAGGGTTTTCCTGTTTTGCACGTTTTCTTTGTAGCAAACAGTAAATGATGTACTTGGTCTGCCGTGGGAGCTCTAACAATTGATGGGTTTGCTTTAAGAGCAGCATGGGAAGGATGTTCCTATCCCACTGCTGTGTGCTGTGTTTAACTTGAGCCTTAATGAGCAATGGCTGTCCTGGATGCTTAAGTAATCCTAAATGCTTAGCCATCCATACCCTTGGTTTAGTTTTGCAAGAAGTAAAGGCTAACAGTGATGTTTAAAAAACCAAAAAAAAAAAAAAAAAAAAAAAAAAAAAAAGCCCACCAATCCCCCCGTTTTTATAACTGAATGGTTATGCAAATTGCAACTTTTTTATTTCTCAGATGGTTTCTTAAGGAGGGCCCATACCTACATAGTAGACACCAGCCTGGCTACAAAGTGCACTACATGGCCTGGTCTGGTCCACTGTGTTGTTTTCCTCGATAGTCTTATTTTTTAATCATTATACAGGCTGTTAATTGTTGTTCCTTCATTGATTATGTCATAGCATAAGCCCTTCCCTCCAACCAAGAGCTTAACTGTGAACCTGAAATGTCAGGCAAGCTTATTTAGCCTTTGAATTTGTGTGCTGTGTTTGGTCTGTCCTTCGGGGTCCTGATGTTGACTGTAGCCATTTTTCATTTAGCCCTTTTATTTGTGATTTGGCAACTAAGAAAGTAGATTTTAAATGGACTAATAAGGAAAAAAAAAATATACTTTGCATCTGTACAAATTACAAGTGTAAAATAATTTCAAACTTGAAAAAGAGAAGTAAATTCAGGATGGTCCCAACCATTCCATGAGAAGGCAAAGAGTGTGTTTTAGTTTTGCTTTTTTAAGGAAAAAAAAAAATCTCATTTATACGTATGTTAATCTAAGGAGATTGCAGTGATATTCCTTTAGTTATTCATGCCCAAATGCTTTGTAAGGATAATATGACTCACTAAAAGTCTGGCTTTTGTAGAAAAGGAAAATATGAACAACTTATGCACACTAAATATATATAAATATAATATATATATATATATATATAAAAATCTTAAGTTCATAACACTATTTTTCTTGGCATTTCATAGTTATAATGATAACAGTAAGTATGTTCCAGGGTTAATTTTTTTTTAGCAGGATAGCATGAAAATTAATTCTGATCATTGTCATTTGCTGAGCCCTGTAGAATTTTATGGCTGCACATTGTAGTATTATGGACACTCATGAGACTCCTGACTGGTTTTATCTTATTAAACAATTTTGAAATCATTAATTTTTAATTGACCTGCTTGTGGTTTTTTATCGTTTTAATTGTGTGTCTGTGTCTAAACATTGGGTGGGGATTTTTAAATTAAAAAGAAAAAAAAAAAGAAAAAAAAAAGAAAGAGTCCTGTCTAAGCATATATGTTGTAAGGTTTTGTTATATGAACATCCAAGGAGATACTAAACTGTGCGGTAATTCATTTTAAAGGATGCTTTCAGCAATTCAGTATCCTAATAAAAGTAATAATAAAAAAAGAATGATATGATGTCTAAGATATGTACAGGTCTTTTCTTGATTGAAAGTTCTAATTAAGTGAATCGAGGAAAATTAACTGAAATTAGCTGTCAGAAAGTCACATTTAAATGAGTGATGATCTGGTGTGGCAGTAAACATTTAAATGATATAAATTGCCATTTAAGTGTATGGTTTAATGTTTGTCATGCATTAATATGACATGAGACTGCAGTGACAATCAAGCAGCTTGCTCTAATTTGAACATATTTAGGGCTTTTGTGTGAAGTGCACCACACAAATTAAGACAATTGCTGGTTTTATGTGTCAATTTAAATCTTGTTTTCAGGCATCGGTTAATGAAACAAACCCATCATTTCTGTGTGCAAATTGCAGAGTGATTTCCCTGGTTTTCAGATTAATTTCAACTTCCTCTGCTCAAAATTAGGAATTTCCTTTGCAAGGAAAATGCCATTCATTTTGTTAGATGAAGAGAATATCAGTTTGTTATGTTGTTTTGTTTGCTAATTCAAATAAGAAGTACTTTGAACCCTCTGTATAAAATAGAAAAAGCAAATCCCGCTAGTGATTTAATCTAGATGAATTAACTCTTTAGATGCCAATGGGTTTTAGGTTACCTTTTAAAACAATTGTGCTGTATCTAATACCAATATGGAGAGATGCTTTATTTTTTGGATGCTTTTGTCTTTGGGATTGGGTTGTGACTGGATAACATCTTCAGAAAAGCAGCTTAATTGTTCAGCATAGTGCTTCTGTATAGGTTTCTGTATAAGTTTGTATAAGAGATGTATACAAGAAATGCATAGAAGTGATAGCAGTTTGGTAGTCCATCATGTTAAATAATTTGTACCCTAACATCCCTAGTTAGTTCCATTTCCCCAAATTTATCAGTCTTCCCTCTGGCTGTCAGAATCAGATAATTGTGCTGTTATTGTTCACCATGCAGATCACACAGAAAAGCACAGTTTCATCTTGAAAGTTCATAAAAACATAGCCAGGCTGTCTACAAAGGCACAAATGCTTTCCACTTACTGCTTTTTTGTCTTATTCTCACTATTACAGTTTTAAAAGCAGGGTTTCCTGGTTAGTGGGAAGTAGGGCATGAGACTCAGGCATCTCTTACAGGGCCCACCTTTTGTTTGGATAGAATGTCTAAAATACTCTTTGCAATTCTGTATTGTTACAGAACAATACTTGTTAAGGTAATTTTGTATGCTATTAAAAAAAAATGCTTCTGTGATTACCAAATGATGACTATCAGGGAAACTCACGTTTATGTGTTTTGTGTGTGTGTTTTTGTTGCAGGCATTAGAAAGTGAGTTTGTTTCCTGCCAGCTTCACCAGTGGATTGATCTGATTTTTGGCTACAAACAGCAAGGGCCAGAGGCTGTTAGGTCACTGAATGTATTCTACTATTTGACTTATGAAGGAGCTGTTAATTTAAGTTCAATAACGGATTCCGTACTGAGAGAGGTAAGTTTGTACTTTAAATACAGAAAAGGAAAAAATCTTCATTAAACACTGCAGTGTTGAAAATGCAAAGATTCCACGTTGTTCAAGGCTTCTGGTGAATGTTCCATTTCTCTGCATTCTCTTGTGGTTTGGCTACAGGCCAGTCAAATGCAAGGTGCCTGAACCAGTTGTCACAGCATGCAGAATTAACAGAACAAGCATGCAAGTTGCTCTTAAACTTTGTGCACCTGGATTCAACCCAGACTGGATACCAATATAAAAATAAATGTTCGAGGATTGCTTCAGTTGCTGAAATCAGTCATTGTGTTCCCTAATAACTGGATCTTAGTGGCAAAAGGCAGTGAGCAACCTTGACTTGGCTTGCACTTCTGGATTTACTTCTGCACTTTTAACAATTCTCTTTAAGCGCAGTCTTGTATATGTAGTACACATAAAACACTATAGTTTTGCAGCTCCTAATATTTTAATTTGATTTACTATCAAACTAAAATACCTTGTCCTGTATTTTTCATATGCAGAAGTAGATATTTAAACACTGGAAAGACCAGTAGTTTTACTCAGACTCAGCATCATTCAGAAAATCTGTTTGCTGAAGTATCTCATAGGATATTGTGGGCTTAAAGAGTCCTTCCTCCTCCATCTAGACAGCTGTTAAAAAAAAGAACAGAGTGGAGTGGGCGATTCAAACAGATTTTTATCGGTTTTATGTCCTCTGTTCAGACAATACATTGGTATCAATTATAACTGCAAGTGTATTAATTATAGAATAAATGTAAGTGCTACTTTATTATAAAATATTCTCAGTCCCTGAGAACAAAGTAATGTGAATGCTATCAACTATTTTATTTAAATGGGTGATTAGATGTTCAACAGAGAATATATGCATGAACTGAATGAGAATAAGAATGAATCCATTTCTGCTTACAAATATTAGGTTTGAAGTTCACAGTAGAATTCTAGGTTAATCCTACCTGAAGTTTTTGTTTATCTACTGCTTATTTAAAGAAAGTCTGAGAATAAGCGATTACTGTTTTAAATAATACTATTTTCTCTGTACATACTGGCCATCTGACTGTGTGGGGCACCTTGCCAGCCTCTTAGAGAAAGTCGTCTCATAGCAACAGTGTGGGTTGTAGCTGGTTTGTGTGTGCAGTGAGAAGGTTTGGGGGTTTTGCATGGCATGTGGGGTACACAGGGACTGGCTTAAGTACCAGCGCAGTGTCAACATTATGTGGGTTGCCATCAGTCTGCAGACAGCATTTTGGTCTGCTTAAAGCCAAAATACTTACGTTGCACGTAAATACATTTAATTGAGCTAAGAAAGGGGATACTGGGACACTTGGCTTATAAGGAAAAATGTCATCATCAGGGTTTGAAAAAGTTATTGACCTAGTACTAGAGTAATAGATGTTCACCCTGTCATGTTTTCATTTCACTGATAATGTTTGTCCACTTTTCACTGACAAGGAATTATTCTTACCTTGTAAGAGTATTAGACTCTTGACGTACTTGGTTTAAGTGTGAGCTGAAATATAGACTGGGTAATGTATGTAGTTCTTGATTTTGTTATTAAATGAACCATCATTGAACTATTGCTTCTGGAACCCATAATTGAAGTAACACTAATCAAAATAGCAGTCCATGCACACAATTTTTTTAAGCTTTTAATTTTTCTAGAACAGTTCTATTATTAGACGAACTGGGATCTATTCTATTTGTGTTGTAGTCTGACAAAAAAGTAACTTGAGACCAGGGAAGTTACAAATCTGTCTGAATGTGTGGGTCATCTCAGAGAAGCATTCACTTTGTTACCAGATATTTTGGATTTGTCATGTTTTTACTGTACTTTACAACAATGTTTCTTTCTTTTGAGTTGTTCTGTGCTGCCTGAGCTGAGTGGCGTATAAAAATGAAAACAGAAGGGGGGAATGTTGTTGAGTTCATAATAATGGAGTAGCTTAGTGGCAGCAGAATTTTGAAACACTACTGATGGTGTCAAAAATACATAGTGATGAATGCAGGCAGCAAAGTGAATGATGTCTTATAGCACTTTTGTTCTGAGTTGCTTGAAGATTGGTCCAATGGAATACTTTTATTTAGCATTTTTGAGCAGGTCATTAAAACAGTTGAAGGATTCCTGTTAGGTATCCCTTGCTGTTTGCATGTATTTTTTAAGGTGTATTTCTTATTATGTAAGTGTGTATATGCAGCTTGAGATTTGAGTATGATCAGCTCTGATGGGATATTGACAGTGCAGAGATTTAATGGCTATCATCACCAATGGTGACTTATTCTGCTTTTACTTATGGGTAGAGATGAAAGTAATGAAAAATCTGTTTGTGTGTATATCTATGTGCATAATCATTCTATATCTACGTGCTAAATGAATTTATCATGCACCTTTGACAGCATCACCTTCTTCCTGCTTGCTAATCCATCTCCCTGAGGACCCGTGCTAACGTTCTGTACTGCCAAGCAGCTTCAATCAGCATTTATTTTTCTCCTTCAGGCAGCTTGCCAGAAAATATTTTGTCTTTTCTCCACCAGATTCCTGGTTAGAGGCCAAATGAATTTCTGATCTGGGAAATTAGCAGTATTTTTAGGCAGGCACGACACCTCAGATTTAGTACCTGTTTATTAGTCAAGTATTAAACTGGAAATTTTACTCTGGATTCCTTCGTTTCAAAAAGGATGTTTTTGGCTTTTTGCTCTCAATAAGATTCGAGGTTTGGGTCTTTAAATCTCAGGAGTTGTAGCAGAAAATGTATTTTTATTTGCAAACCTAAGCCAAGGAGAAGCCTCTGTATGCTCTGAGGGCTGCAAGTTCTTGATGCTTTTAGGTATCGTGTGGAAATAATAGCACGTGCTTAAACCACGGCTATTTCCCCACATAGTCAATGCTAAGCCTGGGCCACATCAGTAATGAGAAGGCTATGATGCATGTGTTTCTGAAGTATCTTGCAGATATTTGTATGGATACTGGTGACCTGACTTATCAGAGAGGCCACACACAGAACAATAGTGGAAGGAACTGAGGACTGGAGGAGTGTAGGTTAATGCAGAATTTCCTTAGGTCTCCTAAATGGCTCCAACTGGCACCTTTATTTTTATAGGCAGTCAGGTTATATATATTACAAGAAGGAAGTACTCGTCTAGGAAGGAAAACTACTTGATTAAAACCATATTCCACCTTTCTTTTTTTTTTTTTTAAACTGAAAATGTAGAACTTTTACCTCCTCTTATACTTCTGTGAACAATTTTTTCCTGCCGTTCTTTCTGCCTATGGGAATAAAGGAAGTAAAGTATTTTGAAAGGATCTGACTGCCATAATAGAAAATCTTAAACTAAAATGCAAACCGTGGGACACATGCTACCTTTTGGCAGATAAACCCTGGGGAGTGCAAAGCTTGCATAATTCAAAGGCAAATCTTGGGGGGGGGAGTAGATCAAGAGAGAAGGGTTTGAGTCGCAGCCAGTGGGGGAAGGGAGCTGCAGCCAGGAGAAGCAAGGCAAGAGATTCAGTGTCTCTGCTGGCACTACTCATCCCTGCAGAGACCATTCCTTCATCCTCCTCTTTTTCCCTCGAACCATTTTAGTAGCATTGTCATTGACTCTGATCCTTGTACTTGAGTGTCTTACTGAAGGAGGTTACAGCTGCAGAGGGAAGCTGCTGTTCAGTTGACAAGCAGTAACCATCTTTCCAGTGGAAAATACTGTATTTGCCAGCAGAGGTGTTCTGTATCTCTGCCTTCTGTTGACTTGCTCTTGAGCACCATATTTTGATCTGTGGAACTCCCAACGCAAGATGTGCCATGGAAGGGCTCTTTTTGGATGCCTATAGAAGAGGCAAGGAGGAGTCATGTAGCACAGATAAATGTCATCCTGCTGTTCTGGAGAGAATTCACAGCACCTTCTTATCACAAATTCTGCTCTCTTTTTGCCATAGCTATCCAAGAATGGAGAAAAAAAAAAAAAGCAGAATTACATGTAAGTCATTTGGACAAGCAACTGATTAAGAGCTGAAGCACAATCTGTAGAAAATAGTTTGCATCTTGGACTGATTTGTGGGTATTTCATCAGAGTCTCGATCAGAAGAATAGAAATTTCTCTTGTCTCTGGCTTAGATTCACAAAGGATGTTTGTGAATCTGGGCTGCACTCAGATTCACTGTTACTAATTAGAAGTCCATTTTTCCACTGATACTCCTGTGTAGTTAGTGTAAACACTGGATAAGAGCAAAGAAAAGAGATGAAGTTAATACTGGGAAGACAAAATATTACCTGGAGAATGCATCGTTGGTTTATCCAGGGACCCCTGCACCTCAGGAAGCATTCTGAATTTTCTACCATGCTTATCAAAAAGCACCTAACCATATTTAAAAAAAAAAAATTAAAATAGCATCTGATATGACTTTGAAGTCAGCAATTACGGGAGACTAATGATTTTTAAATTAGCAATAATAGCTCAGAAAACACAAGTATAAGTCCCATGCAATTAATAACCCCCATCAGGCGATTTGCTTTTAGCCTTAAATGGTTCTGTTGTTTTATACTTCTTCCTTTGAAGAGAAGGTGCCTTTTTGTTCCACGAAGGTAGTCTGTTTAACATTAGGAAGCACAGCTTTCTCCATTCTCTCGGCACCTTTCTTTCTCTTGATGATATTTTATTTCCATATGAACTGAGGAGTTTCAAAAATTGTGAAGAATCAGCGTGGACGTAGCATTTGGTATGTTATTTGAATGTGCCACTTCTGATTATATACAGAGAGGAAATAATTCTTTTATTTTCAACTTAAAGGCATATGGGATAAATTATTTTATGGATAATAGCTTTTAAATGTTGCTCAAGATTAATATCTTTGGGTAAGTTTTGTGCATCTTGGACCTATCTCTTATTAGTCTTATTTTATTTTTAAATATTTACAGTTTGAGAGACTTCTGTGCTTTCCAAAAGAAGTTACAAGGATGTTTAGTTTACATGACCCCAGTTTCATGACAGCAGTAGCAGATCTGATATCTTATCCCAGAGAAAGCATTTTGGCCTCTCTTTTAGCTGTGTTCATGGTGGGAGTTAATAGCATATTTCAGCTCTAACTCAGCTGGAAAACCCTGACAACAGTGAATCTTTCACAGTGTATAAACACAATTTGTATTTATAGCATAGTTAACATTTACTAAATAGTTGGGAAAATGATCAATCTGGTTTTAGCAAGATGGGCAACAGTCTTTGTGGCTGTGGTGAGTTTTAAAATGTAGAATAAAATGGTTATAAAATACTGTCACAGAGCAGTAAATTTAGATGTGCTGAATTCAGTAAGTAACGAATTCATGCAGGCAAAATTCAGAGTATTGTAGAAACAACCTTTGAATCATCTCTGGCCAGAAGTGTGTTGCACAGATGCACCCTTGATGTTGTACAGCACAGGAACAGTGTGAAAAAAAACAAATAAATGTTTAACGTTGGTCTTGTTTTAATTGCAAATCTATTCTAAAATACAATTTATACATAACCAGAATTAAGAAAGCTGTTTTTAAAGGAAGCATAATTCATGGCTAAGGAGAGGTGGACTTGGCAATGCAACCAAACTCATGCTTGGTCCTGGTCTTTTCCAGGGAAGGCACCCAGAGCAAGAGTGCGTAACACAGGCAGGGCCTCCCATGTGGGCAGGTAGCACTGCTCATGGAAATCAGCTTGTCTGGGCATCAGGACTCTCCCATGAAAGGAAGTACTTACTTCTAGTGAAAAGGGCATTAAAATAACAGGAGCACCATTCCTGCCACCACTCAGTGTCATTTACCTATTAGTCCTCACACCTCGGCTCTGGCTGGGACCTGCTTGTGGTGTTGGAGTGAACAGGCAAAATGAGCATAAGCAAGTGTTTACTGTGATATCTGGGAGGTGTGGTGCTTCTTTGATTCCATTCAGCCCAGAGTCTGACATGACAAATGGGCATTTATTGCCCTTTGTCTCAACTTAAATATTTACTACAGTGCTTAGGAACAGACATGGAAAGTACTGGCTAGGTTCTGATCCAGAAAAATATGTTATTCTCTTTTATCCTTCATTATAGAATAGATTCTAATTTTACCTGCTGCTTCTGCTTCTCTATCCAGCAGGTAAAGGATAGTTTAGAGTTAATTAAAATAGGACTGAGATGCTTTGGCTGGACGTATTAAAGCTTTTTGAAAGCAGGTAACTAATGTGAATTAGTTCTTCAGCACAGGGTGCTTTTTTCCTCAGCCTCTGATTGAAATTCAAAGATAGAAATTTTCAGCGCAGTCAGTTCCCTCACCTCTTCTTGCTTGACCTGTCTTGTGGATCTATCAGAGCCAGAGAGGTCTTGAGACCCCCTGGGCTCGTTACATTTTCATTTGTGCCTGGCTGGTCAGTCTTAGATAACTGACATATTTGTTGGCCAGCATTAAATAAGAGAGAGTAATCACAAGGTAAACAAGGTATGGATAAAAGCCATGTTCATAATCCTTCAAAAAATAACTTTTTAAATAGAAATTATTTCTATTTTTAAACTTCTTTTCCTCTTCCATATGTGGAAAGGATGAGGTATACTTCTGTCTGATAGCTACAGTTATCATATACTAAGTCATTTAGCTTGAATGAAACATGGAAGTGAATAGGCTACAAAAATTTCTTTGTGTCATCAGCATGCTTTGATTATTTGCAGGTTCTTTATGCTGTCCAAACAATTGACTTTCACAGTAATTGGGAAACTAAAAAATTTTGTTTGCAATGTTTTCATTCTATTTGCTTGTTGCAGCCTAGGGTATCTAGCTCGTCAGTGTTCCCACTGTGTCTGTAGATGTGTGTGGTATTTACTTACCACACTTTATTATTTTAGTTATTAGTTATGTTTGATCAATGGCTGCTGCTTGAGTGAGAAAGCTTGTGGTCGACGAAGGTGCTTTTCCTCAAGCAGTGTCTAAAAATCAAGTCTCAGTTAAATGTTACATACTATTAAATAATAACAAAAAGTTCATTCATTGCAGTAGAAGGCTCTGAGAGAGTATTTTCCCCGTAGTTTGGAAACAGCAAGCTTGGTCTTGCATGTAGTGGTTATGAGAGTTTAAATAAATGTATTGCATAGCTTAGCAAAATTAATTATTTGTTTCTTTTTCACAATTGTTACACATTCTGAAAGATGATCACATAAGAGTTTAAAGACCATTAATTTTTGGATTTTTACATCAGTGTATTAACCTCCTTCAGATTGAAATGTTTTATTTTAATTAAACTTTTTTATTTAATAAATAGAGATGGCATCAAAGTTTAAGAAATTCTGTGGAATGCTAACAGATTGGATTGGATTGGATTGCTTTTTTCCAGAGAAGAAAGTTTTATATCAGAATATTTGGGATCAGCTAAGTAGCAAGTAGACTGTGAGAAGGTAGCAAGTTTTAGAGACTATATTTAGCTATTTAGAAGAGTAAATGAATAATACTAGAAATTGATGAAGTTTGAGGGTATTGCACGTGGCAATACCACTGTTTTCTCTGTGATAATTATTGAATTTAAATGAAGCAGTGAGTTGCTTTCTTGAAATCTTCATCTGCCACGGCAAAAAGAGATTGAAACAATTTGAAGATTGAAACAATAACAGAAATGGTTATATTTTAAAAAACCAGTCCCAGAGCTGCTTAGGATTTTGCTTGTACTGAATAGAGTTTTACTTGCAGGTCTTTAAATTCATCTCAACTCTCTTTTTAAACTCTTTTCCCTTTTTATTTTGTCAGTCTCTTTGAAGTACTACCAGACCTGTTTTTGTAGTTCTAGTGGTTTTTATCTGCTTCTTTCCAGTAGCCAAAGATTTAGGTGTTTTGAATGAGCACATCAGTGCTCCAGACAGAGATACTGTTTGAAATTATCCATGAACCCAGTGCCTCTGAACATTATTGAGTGACATTTGTTTCTGTTGGTTGTGTCTGCTCTGACTAACTGGTTTCTTTCAGATTGGCAGCTGGGATTACGCCGCAGTAGACGGACAGCTGCGTGAGCTGGAGATTGCAGCCAGGCCGTGCTGTGCCTCTGTTTAATATGCCTGGAATGTATATATTCAGATTGGAACAACTTGCACGGCCCCGAGGGGATTCTATTTGTACTCTCACAAACTGTGATTACTTCCTGTTTTACTTTGATTGCCATGTAATTGTCATACTGATTTGTCTGGACAAAAAGACTTCATTTTTCTTTATTCTCGCAGAAAATTTCTTAGTTTAGTTTACGAGCTGGGTTAGGGGTTTTGTTTTTAAAGATGTGGTGGAAGGCATCCTATGCTGTGCTCCTTTCTACACTTTTCTGATGCAAATGGAATGATGTATTATTCATATATTGAATCTCAAATAGCTTTGAGAAAAAAGGTAATCCTGCATAGGGTAACCCCTCCCCCTCCAGGTATCTGCAGTAGTTTGGATTTTATAAATAACAACTGGTTAGACTTCGTAATCAATCTCCAGACAACTCTGGTATTTTGAGCAGGCATAAGGAAGTGAAACTGGAGAGTGGGAAGAAGAAAAGAAAAATATTATACAGCAGATGTGTTTCCTGCAAGGAAGCTAAAAAGAACGGAGAAAAACCTCTATGCTTAGTTTAAATTTGATGGCTTTAATTTCTACGTGTATCTGTTGTTTTCTTGTGTAATGAGGCACGCTCAGTTTTGTTACATACATCCCTCATGCACCACAGCAGGCAAAGGTTGTGCACTTTTTGCTTCATAGCAACTCTCTCATGTACTCTAATAATGCCCCCCTCTGTGGGCTGTTGACAGTATTTCTGCCCACGCTTCAGCTCTGAAGCCATAAACCTGTGGTGCTTGGGTTGAAGTAGAACCTGCATTAGTGGGCAGTAACAGGCACCTTCTACACCCTGCTTGGTTAACAGAGGGTATATCACAAACATTTTGCAGTTGGATTTAATGGTACCTAGAGAACAGTATATAACTCTTGATCTTGCAACATCTTTTCTTTAGCCTTTTTTCTGTCCTTGCTCCATTCCCTTCTCTGCCATTTGTAAGAATTCAAAGCTAATAAAGACAGTTTTCTTAAATCAGTATGTTAAGTGAGTAGTGCAATGAGAAAACACAAATTTGAAGTGGTTCAATTCAAAAGGTTTGATTTGTGAAGTCAAAACAAGAGAAACAATTTTCTGGTTTGGCATGCAGAAAGTAGACTGCTCATTTTATTTTCAAAACAGCGAATGGGAGTGTGTGAATTTATGATACAAACATTTGAGCGCTGTATTTTTTCCTTGGGTCAAGTGTAGTGCAATGTCCCCGGGGCAGGTGTACAGTCAGCCAGCATATACATTGCCTGTGTCAGAAAAGCATTTTGCCCATTTTTCACATTCTTGATCTAATGGGGACTGTTAGGAAACGAGGGAGATGGTGCTACAAAGAGCTTCTCTTTATAGTCTTCTGCGTCTTTTCAGCAGTTTTTTCTAGTTGTTATGAACCGTGCTTGTTCTCTGGCCAGTGTTACCCGTGTTTCCGCAGTCTGTGAGGGATTTAACTAAGAATCTTCCTGTAGGAGCATAAGTGGCTCTCTGGTCAGAGGAGGTTTTCTGATCACTTGTTAGCAGAGCTTGATTTTAATCACTGTCCCGTGGGGAAAGGAGCTCGTCGGTTGGCCTCTAAGCCATTCAGCTTCACTGTCTGAGGGGAAACCTGTCAAATAGTCTGTGTTCTCTGATGCTGTGAAGCAACATCTGGGTGGAAGGAAAGGGAAAGCAAGTAATCATTATTGCATATCGCTCAAGCCAATAGAACTCACTAAGGAACATGTGTGTAAACCTTTTTGAATATTGAAAAGTGAGGTAGGAGCGGCAGAGAGCCAAAGTAATTATTTTTGCAAGGGCTGTTATTTTCTGGACATAAATACTGGGTAGAAGGATGGAGGATGAACCCAAAACGTTTTCTGTCCGTGACACGTGTGCTGAAATAATATGTATTACAATGCATGATGTTATTTCACCTGGGTTTTCAAATGTTTGGCAATTAAGTCTTAGAGATTTGAGAAGTAACTGGGAATACTTAGGTGTAGATCTGCAAGGGCACTGAAAGCAGCCTCTTTGTAGGGAGTAGTAAGGTTGTAGCTTGTCATGCCCTCAGACCCAGGCGTGCATTTTAACATGTGTGTGCTGTGCCCTTGGACTCTTCAGGCAGTTCGATGTTTTGTGTCTGAGGAGGCATGATGAAAGCAACTCTGAGCTAGTCCCTTTAAAGGTCTTTAAATCTGGAGTTAAATGGTGTATGTCTTGCCTTTTAACTATTATGGGCCTTCATTTCAGTATTTGAATTCAAAACTGGAGACCGTTTCATTCTTTCTCTGTGACACTCACTGCAGTTCCCCCTCCACCCGCCCTCCCTCATATTTAATTTTATAGTTCTTTCAGACATAAACATGAAAAAAAAGCAATTTTGACTTAGTTTCTGAGTGTTGCTGCAAAGAAAAGTAACAAACATCTGTTTTTACCTTAACTGCATCCATATGTTCAACCTCCCCATCACCCTCCTTCCCAAAAAATTTACAGCCGTATTTGGTGGGTACTGCATACTGTTGAATTAACTTTCTTCACAGTTAGATTAGAGGGTAAGTTCAGAGACTGAAAATATCCGTACTAAACAGTGGCCAGAAGCTACATTATAACTAAGCCAAGTTTTCAAGTTTTTTACTCTTCCTCTCTTAATTTATTTCCATATTCCCCTTCTCCCCTTCCTACCCCCCAAGAAAAGAGCAGATGAACTAGGAGACTTTTTAAGGAACAGGTTATTGTGGTAACCAGATAAATGTTAACTTGTGAAATTTGCTTATAGCTTTCATGGTTCTAAATTAATTAACATTCAAAACACTGTGTTATGTAAGTATGTGGTTTGAGATGCATACTGTGTGGATTATTGTAAAGGGTTGCTTACCTTGTTTCATTTTATTACTTCTTGTTGTAGCATCTGGAACAATTCTGGCCTTACCAAAGTTTTGTTTTTGTAGAGGATTAATAGGAAGAAGGCAGTTTTACTGAGATATTTGAGAAGCAATGAAACAAAATGTTGAACGATACTATCTTTTAGTTTGTGGTGTGCAGCATGCTTTCAGCAATAAGAGTTTGTAGAGCTAAAGGTATCTTTCAAACAAAGGTAGTGCTTTTAATAGATGTGAAACTAGTGAAATTTCCCAAATATTTCTACCTACAGTCATCTAAATGGTTGTATGCTCCAGAGGGATTCAGCAGGGTGAGATCACAGGCCCTTCCTTTGCTGCTAGAAGCAACTGTCTGTCTCTTAGTAATACTGAAAACTCAGTTAGAAGCTGAGCTATAATTCATTAGAAAGCAAGTGGATGACTTTTTGACTGTTGGTCATTTTACTGTATATTCTCAGGTAAGTAGTAGGTTGCTTTCTTCAAAGGAGATATTAATTATAACTCTGAGGAAAAGATTCCTTGCTCCTGCCTGATTTTCTTTGACAGGTTGAACAAAAGTCTGATTGACATCTGGTGGTTCTTTCTAATATTATGTAAATTGAGAGAGCGGGGATTGATTGTAGCTGCACCGTCACATTTCTGCTGACAGAGGAAGGTCATCTTTCCGTATGTGATCCTTCTGACTGAGACATCAGAACCTCGAGTCGACATCTGGGTTGACTTCAAATACAATCTAGGAAAAGAAGGGAATCATTTGGGGTTGCTAATACACTCTCTTAGTCATTATTACGAAATGTGGAAGTTAAATAAAGAAACCTTTACATTTTTTTCTTGGTAATTAGAAGGAATGCAGGAGATTTTTTTTCTGAAGTCTAGCCACTATGTCTAGACATATTTGTCCAAGTGGTGTTGCCTTTACTCAAGAGTTGTTCAGATTTCTTTTGGATCTCTTGAAGACACTAGTAAAGACGACGTACAGATGCCAGTATCTTTGCTTTTATACTCTATGTGCAGTTTGGATGTTTTATGAAACCTTGTTACCTGTAGTATGACATGATGTGATTGTGGATTTTCCCCGGTTCTCTTGGCTAAAAGGGAAAGATAGTGTCAGGGGACTACTGCAGTCCTGGAACTGTAGACGCTTGTATTTTTTTGGAAGGACCAGATGGAACCTAATGAGTCTAAAAGACTTGTTTGTGCCGGAACTGTATATCACAAACTCAAGCTAGATCATGAACAGGGATGTAGAAACTGACTGTTAAGACTGAAAACAGAGAATTTGTGATCCTCTGGGACAGGTTTTGGCAAAGTCATTGTCCCATTGGCCAGAATTTTCACCAAGTCTGACAGAACGCTGTGAAAACAGGCAGTGACTATCGACTGGTGGGTTGAGTAGCATATTTTATACTTCTTTGTAATATCCCAGAGAGATTCTCTTCTGCACTGAGAATGGGTGGGAGACAAATAGCTGTTCTCCTGCTGCTGTTGGGTGGTCTAGGAGCGTGATTGTGATGAGCATCGTGTGTGAGAGTAAGGAGTGGAATCATAACTGTGTCTCTTCCAGTTTTTACATTGCTGGAAGGTAGTGAGTTCCTCTGAGATCTGGACTGTGGAAAACAGCATTCTGACTGTTGATCTTCCATTGGTTTAAAGGAATTATAACATCTGATTTTTCGTTTTACATCAATTTTGGCTCTTGTTATGATGAATGTATTGGAAATTTGAAATACTCGGCATCAATTTGTGATATCTTGTGTTTCATTTTCCCTTACTTAGTACTGGCATTATGTAAGAGTCTCTAATTTCAAGTGGTAGCGTTGGGAATTAAAGGACATACCAGATTCCATGATTAAGAAAAAAATTCTGATTCCCTTTAAATGCTGAACGTGGGCATTTGGGAATGAAAGTTTCTGTATTGATCATAAGTCAATATACAAGGAAGTTAACAAATCTGAAGCTTATTATTTCCTCACTTTCTTCTATTTTCATCTCTAAAAGAAATGCATGGGAGTTGTGCTTCAAGAACATTTTATTAATTTTGAATAACTTATTAGTTATATATTTAATCGGAAATAAATAGTAGATCCTATGGACTGTAGATTTGCCCTAAATATTTTGACAAGCATAGAATAACTGACATCAAGGACAGTCTGGTTTCTGATCCCCCTGTATTCTTCTGGTGCTACCCTCAATGCAATGCAGAATTCCCATTTGCAAATAAAAATATGCCTCTTAATCTGCAAGTAAATGTAGGCATATCTTTTTAAAATCTGGATGTTTTGAAGCTAACGGCTTTTATGGAAGGGGTAGAGCTGCTGACCATTATGCTGTTGCTTTATTAATGCCTCATGTCTTAAGAGACCTCAAAGCCTTTGTAATTCCCTTGATATCTCGAGTCACAAAACCCCAGATTTGAATTTTAATGTAGCATGTCTCATCAGCAGGAAGGAGTCTTGTATGGTCTTAGTGAGCTTTAGTGTTTTATGAACTGATATTGCTGTTCCTCAAAACGTACTCATGGAATCACAGTGTGTGTATGGCAGATTTCAGCCAGCTTTTTGATAAACTTACTTATTCATCAGTTCTTTGAAGATTATGGCGCTTCCCAGAGTGGGCAGGAGTGTTAGAATCTGTTCTAGAGTGATTTCAACTCCTGCTCTGGTGAGTTCAGAAGTTTCAAAAGCCCTGCCAAATGTATTAAGATCAAGTGTTTTGGATGGCATGTTTCCTATCAGAGGATGATTATTTTAAGGCCTCAGGTGCATTCTACTTTTGGCTTTGTTATATCTGTAACAGGAGAACACCGTGTGTCCTAGTAATGGTCTTTATTATTATCTAAAAATAGTTGTTTGCAACAATAAGATCAGCATAAGTGTTATCCCATTGTCTCAGAAATTTTAATGAGTGGCTAAAGTAGAACAGGAAATAAAAGTGTTGGTATGATGGTATTCATATAGCTATAAAAGTAGCTAGTGGTTTGGTGGTTTAGCATTCAAGCATCCCATTTAAAACACTTCTTTGAAGAGCCTGATTTTCAGGACTTCTTTTGAAAAGAGAACCTAGTAATGCCTCACCTTAGGTACTCAACATCACTGGATGCTTTTGGGAATGTAGAGCTCAGTGCTCCGTGCAACAGAGAAACTGAAGTCTGGGCCCATGTTCAGTCTGTTATCCCACAGCAAATGCAAGGTAGTTCAGCTCACCATGAAAGGGATGTAAACTGAGATGAAGGATTTAAGATTTTGTGTAATATCAGCCTGTTTCTGTGAATAGTGCAGGGGCCAGCCTGACAAGGAATAACTTGTTGAATTTTGGCTGCTTAATATTGTTACCTTTAAGCCAGTAGGCCAAGAGGTGGCAACATGGAAAACTAGTTGGACATGCCTAGGCAGGAGGTAGAAGTTCACACATTTCAGAATAATTATTTTTAAGAAATCACTAAGCATGGGATGATATTTTCATGTATTGCCTATGAAGAAAGTGCTAAAGCATGTTGCTGAAGATACAGAGAAACTTTAAAAAACCTCTCATACCTTCACATTCTCCTTTAGCTGCATTTAATATTAGTTGTTAGTTTAATGCATCCTAATGTTGTTTGCTCTTTTGGAATAAACCTCAAAGTAAGAAAAAAGCACAGCATTGCTGTGAAGCTAAGCAGTAGAGTTTAAATAGAAGGAAAGTAGAACATTCTTAATACCTACAGAAACTTTTTAAAATTTAACTTTTGCTTTTGAGTTATGATACAAACAGCATAAGCCAGTGTTAGAAAGGAAAAATGGAGCCAATAAAGAGGGTTTCTGATTATAATAGCTTGTTTCTGTTTAATATCATTGAGCAGGATGAGGTTTTGCAGAGTTTCTCATGGAAATAGCATCCACAGTACTAAAGTGATTACCTCATTCTTAGTACCAGTGCCAAGCACTTAGCCCCACAGTGAACACACGGGCTTGATTTTCAACATGAAACAAGCCAGAAGTGTGGAATGACATTTTCAGGTGACAGTTATGGTTCTATTGCCTGTAATTAGCACCTCTTAACATGCAAACCTGCCTGTGCCTTTTCCAGGCTGTTGAAGCTCAAATACGAAGTTTTGGACAGACCCCTTCCCAACTGCTCATAGAACCACATCCTCCAAGAAGCTCTGCCATGCAGGTGGTAAGTACCACGTTAACCCTTTGTGACCTGCTGTTGTGCTCACTTCCTTTGCTGTCTTAAAGTTGCAGAACTGGCCACTTCACTTTGCTTTTATGTGGTCGTGGAATTATGTTATTAAAAACAGCAGATGAGTTATGATTTGGTAGGAGTGTATGCAGTGCTTAACTCTTTTTTTTTTATTTATTGCTGAAAGGATTGCATTGATTTCTAGTACAGACTTTTTTTTGTCAGTGTAATCTAAGAACACTTCATCAGTTGATTTTTGTTAATACCATACCTGTACAGGTGAGAGCCAGTCATCATGGAGACAATTTAGTTAATCTTTGGCAGATTCCCCAAGAAGCATGGATTTAGGAGGTGGAACTTCCTTGTCTTTTCCCCCAGGCATAGGTTTTCCCCTAAACCCAGGATTACTAGGAATTCATGAGCTGAAACTTACATAGCAAAGAATGTGACTAAATGTGTTTTGCAGTAAAGCTAGGGTGATAAAATCCAGGCAGTGAGCATTAACATGCTTTCCCTTTTACCTCTACTTGTGTCGAATATAATTTTATTATACAAACTATTATTTTATTACTGATTACTTTTCATATCATGTTGTGTGCAGTCTTTGGGTTTAAAATATCATTTGTGTTGTCATAGATCCAGAACTAAGTATGTTAAGTGATATTCTGACAAGTGGAGCTAATGGTCTGCTAATTCACAGAGTTTTCAAAAGGTTATGTTCCCTTATTGTTAAGATGAACACTTTACACTGCAGTATAAGAAAAAGACATTTTCTTCTTGTATGTCCTGTAGGACATATGTCTTACTCAAGCAGACTAAGGTTAATAGTTTTAAAACATAACTGAACTGAAACATGGTTTTAAAACATGAACTTAAACCTTCTCATTGGAGAAGGTTTTAAAAAATTTCACAAAAATCTGGCATGTTTCCAAAGTAGATTGCAAATCTTGTGGTGTAGGAGTCTGATAAATCTAAACTTTCTTGTCAAATTGAGCTACTGGCCTTCCTCAAATGGGTGACTTGTTGTACATGAGACCTGCTCAGCTCAGTGTCCCCCCATCCCCACCACCCTTCCTGCAGCCAGTACATACCACGCTTGGGCAGCTGTGCCGTGGTCATGCTCCTGCCCTGGGATCCCCTGTAAGGGATGCACAGAGATGATTGTGCTGGTTTGTGGTCTGCTGGCCCGTTGTACCTCCCACGGAGCGTCCCAGTCCCGCAGAGCCCTGCAGTGCCTTGGGTGTGCAACCCACAGGGCTCTCTCTTTCTGAAGAGCTCTGTTAACAGGGATGTTGGAGAGCCCAAACACTCCCATTGTGCAGCTCCATGCCATGTGTGTGTCCATCTGTCATGGTGCCATGCACTAGGCACTTGCTCTAATTTAAAGGGATTTGTTTCAGGAAGAGAAGGAACTGGAGAAGTTGCTTGTTGACGTGTTTGTCAGACCCATTGTTATGTGAATAAATTTGATACTAGGAAGCAGTTTGTGTGGTTTTATCATAGTGTTTTTCATGATGCTGAAATATAAAAGATTTAGTACGTAATATAAGAAGTTAAATTCTCTGATGTTAACTGTTTCTAACTCCTGTGGTTTTTTGGGCTGAGGTACACCCAAAAAAAAAAGTCCTTAGTTCTTGACCGGTTTTGTGGGTATTAATACGTGATTTTATAATAGCACTACATTAGGTGGTTTTAAAAGTAGTTTAAAAGTAGTTCCTGGAGCTGAAATACAGCAAGGATATTTTTCCTGTCACAATTCTGAATTATTTCTAGCTCTGTTATTTACTGAGTTTTGTTTTCACGTGTGTGTGTGTGCATGAATGCATGAATACAGCCGGATTGGAAGCTACCACGTGCTGTGTTAAGTGCACAAGCCATAATATACACCAGGTGTAGTAATTAGCAGTCACACGATGGCTGCCTATTTGTCTGGTTTTGCTGCTGTTGCTGTATCCCCTTGTGTTTTCAACCATCAGATAGCTGGATTTAATTGAGGCCACATCAGATGAGGCATTACTGACACCTTTAATTGAATGAGCATCCAGGGAGGATTAACTCATAATATTGATTGGCTTTTAGCCACTTGCTCAGAAGGGTGTCTGGGTAGCTTATTAGTTGCTTTTATTTACACCTTTATGCAAAGACTGTAAATAGGAATTCATAGAGCAATATGTTTTTCTAAGTACTCTTAATAACTTTTTAAAAAGGAGTGATAATAAAAATGCAAATGTATTTAATTTTTTTATTGGTTCTGTATAAATATACATTAAATGTATGCACTTACATACACATATATGTAATGAAATATTGCAGGTGGAAAACAGCCAAGGATACTTCATTAGTATTCTAATTTGTTTATTAGAAAATTACAAATATTTGAGCAACCTGGCTATTGGTGACTAGGATGATCGTACCTCTACATCTCAATGGGGTTCTCTTTTTAGATGCACCACACAGTCATAAACATTTTGCTTTTTCTCCTCATGTTTGATATCCAGATCTAAGGTCCTCAGTATTTTGCTTTGACATTTACAATGTTCTTAGACAACTTAGTTAAAAAGTTATTAAACTTTTCAACTTACTAAACTAAAAAAACTAAAACCTTAAAAAATTATGTTGAAAATGAGAATCTGAATTCATTCTGGAAACAACACAGGGTAGCGTCTGTAATCACATCCACTTTATATTCTTTACAACTGCATTTAATTATGTTTGTCCTTTCAAACACATTGGCAGTGAAGTCTTCTACTTTGCATTCATAAATCTTATTTTTGTGCACCAGAAATATATACAGAACATACATCTAGTGTATGTGTGTATCTGTTTATTTTAATGTGCTTTCGTGTTCTCCTCTGGCTTGTAAAGAATTACGGTCTGCCAATTTAATGCAACTTGAGAAAATCTCTGGGAGCAGGAATTCCTTTTGCTCACTTCTTTTTTTTTTTGTTTCCCTCCTAGTTAGGCTTTGCTTTCCTTGACATACTATCTCTGCAGATACGAAGGAGAATTCTTTTGGCAGAGATAGGTGATTGAAAACTTTTAGTTTAATCTGCTGTGATCTGTAGCAAAGTCTGTATATAGACACTCTGTGTTCAGCAAGGCCCTCAGATTAATAGTGTGTGTAAAGGTTTTTCTACCTCAAATAGTCTTTTCCACAAGCCTGTCCACTAGTACTGCATTTGCTTTTCTCTGCAGCTGCTCTCTGATTTTGTGTGTTTTAATCCAATCTTCCTTCTCTTGTCCTGTCTTTTCTCCTCCCTGTGTTTTCTTTTCCCGTGTATTTGGGTCCTTGTTGTGTGCACTCAACAGTATCTCCTCCTGCAGAGCCCGTTGATGTTCACAGAACAAGCTCAACAGGACGTTATCATGGTCCTAAAGTTCCCGTCCAACTCGCCTGTCACTCACGTGGCAGCCAACACCCAGCCTGGCCTGGCCACCCCTGCCGTGATCACAGTTACTGCAAACAGGCTCTTTGCTGTAAACAAGTGGCATAATCTCCCTGGTAAGTAAATTAAAGTCAGAAGCCTAAGAAACCGCTGCCATAAAGCAGTGCTTCCGTTGTCTTTCCAAGATTTGCTTCTGAACTGTTGTAAGTTTAAAGTGGAAAGAGCAAGTCCAGTCCTTTGACACAGCACTGTTCTTCCCATGTGGACTTAGTTTCTCCTTGAGAAGGTAATCTGAGCTATTGTGTAGTAAGATGTGTAGCACACAAAAGCTTTGTAACAACAATATATTGCTTTCCAGGCCCTCAGGCACCATGCAAGAAGACAAAAAAGAGTGTATCACTATTTGGTCATGCCAAAGGCACACTCTTCCTCTTAAATCTGTTTTTCAGTCAGTTGGAAGCCTGAACCATATCATGTCTAAGACGGTTTTAAAACATGTAGAACTTGTCTGAAATCTTTTCTGTCTTTTTCTTGTTGATTATAAACACCATAACCTGATGTTAGAGCCACTCAATGAGAATTAATAAATAAAATGCATGGGGAAGTCTGTACCTTAAACATCCCAAAGTTATTAAGTGTTTATGTATTTGTCAGTATGAAAAGAAAACACCAGAGCCATTTGCATAGCAACTAATGAAATTAATTTTCCTTTAAAAATGTCTTGGACTGGAGAATTTAGTCGTTCTGCTTTGAATTCTAATATTTTCCAATCTAAAAGACATTCATCCTCTTTTCCCTGACTATGACAGTCTTAGACCCAAGCTGGGAAAGGTAGTTTATTTCAGTGGTATGCAGTAAATTTGGTCAAAGGCTTTTCAAGAAAGGGAAAAAAGAGCTTCTGCTCAAATAACTTAAATAGAAGATGTTTGCACCAGAGAAATACTTACATCACTGAGATTCCTACTGAGAAATCTTGACCTATGGTCCTTGATTACTGTTTGAAAAAAGCCAGATGACTCCCACACTTTTTCCTAATTCTTACAAATTACCTCTCAACATTGTCCAAATAGAAACATCTATGTATTATTTCACCCACCCAAGAAATGCTTAAAAAGAAAGGTGGGAAGGAAGAGGAGAAGGGAGACTTGTCTAGATAACAAGTTGTAAGCAAGAACTAATTACAGGAGTCCTGAGATTTCTTTCAAAGGAGGATGACAGTATCCTCTCATACCTTGGATGTGTGACCTTAGGCATATAATATTCAAGGCTTTTAAAAAAATGGCCTTTGTGGACATAAAACGGTCATGGGAAAGAAAGAAGGTTCTAAAGTGGTAGGAGCTGATTTTGATTTGTGGTAATCAACTGGTTTGAGTTGAACAAAACTTTCAGATATTTGTTTTTCCCTCACCTCTGACAGGGAGAACAGTAAGCTGTGCTTTTGAGTCACTGTTTTTTTATTTAGAGGCATTTTACACCTGTCTTACCTTTACAAAGAATTCAAGAAAACCTAGATCAAGACAAACAAAAGCCAATCAACCAAAACCCAACAAAAATTCTCCTCACCCCACTTCTCTGAGAGCACACTTGTCAGCTGCAGGCTGTTGATGGAGTATTGTGCTTAAGATATCTGGGTATGGACTCCTGAGACTAACCTTCGCTATTGTTGACTTCCAAATTTATACCGAAATGGGATCTGCTGGGATTAGAGAGCAGGTATCATTACTACTCCATATCTCCTGCTGTGGGCTAAGCATTGTCTTTACTAATGAGGCATCATGATAAAAAAGTTAAGTTGCCAAGTGACCAGTTGTCACTAATGTGTAATTAAAAATCCCATTCCTGCCTTTGTGTGTGAATTTGGTGGCTTTGCTGACATCTAATGGCACTGGTACCCAGCAGGATGCTCAGTTTTGTCACGTAGATTTCGTGTTTTGCTCTGTATTAGTGTTTTATTGCAGCAGAACTTTGAATGTACTTATGAATCATTTATTTAAGAAATCCTTTTATTGATACTAATTTTTATATTAAGCTATGGATGGTAGATAGAAAAATCATAGGTTTAAGTATTCAGCCATTATTATCCATTTCTCTTCAAAGAATGTATTGTGGGCTGGGTTATTTTTGGGGGGGGGACAGGGGTTGCTTGTTTGTTTTTAGTGAAGCTGAGGAAAAAAAAGGCTTACTTTCTTTCTAACACTGAAGGAGAATTCAGTACGTAAACATTTCACTGGTATGCCAAGTGCCCAGATGAAATGTAGGTTGGCAGAATTAATGTATTAACTTCTATGCAAACTCGCAAATAAAATGGGTTTTGGTGATGGATGAATCCTTAAATACTGGATGACTACAAGATTTCCCTGTCTGCATCATAAACTGACTTTTAAAAAAAAATGTCCTTTGTGCTTCAGTTGTTCAAAGCAGTGTTTTAAAAAGTAAAGAGGAAAATAGTATTTGCTACAGTCAGCAGATGGTTGTCACATTTTGTTTTCAGTCCTCTTTACCACTTAATTTTGTTTTGTTGCGACAGGAGAGGTTGCCAGTAAAGCATCTGCTAGAGCTTATGGCTCAGGACCAGAGCTGCTGCTGATGGCATACATTCAGAATAGCACTAATCTAAAATAAATGTTTAATAAGCAGCCCGTGAAAGCACCTGGATTTTTTTTTTTTTAATTCAATTGATGCAGAAGAATCTTGAACAGTTAAAAAAAAAAAAGGCCGTAGCTTTGATTTGTAAAATGTATGTGGCTTCACCGTTAAAAAAATGCAAAGTTTTAAAATCTTCTTTCCTGAATTCCAGCTCATCAAGGTGCTGTACAAGACCAGGCTTACCAGCTGCCAGTGGAAATCGATCCTCTCATAGGTCTGTCACTTCCTTCTCTCTTTGCGATTCATTAAGCTCTGTATGGTGGCCCTGAAGTGTAGATTACGGTTGTTTTTCACTTGCTGGTTGCTGGGAATGGAATTTTCCTGATAAACCATTTGCATGCAAATTGGAATGCAATGAGCTGTGGCTATGCTGGTATTTCATCAACTCCCCCTCGTTGGTTTGCCTAATTTGAACAGGCCTAGGACGCGTGTCAGTGAAAATTAATATGGATGCTGTAATAATGTGTGATTGAGAATGTGCATGAAGTACTGTCAGGATAATATTGGATCTTTTCATCACTCAGACTTGTTGATGAGCAGGAGCGAGGCACGTTATGATGAATTGGTGCACTGGTAATGTGATGGAGCTCCTTTGCTGAGGAAATTTTCATAATAACAGTGGGGTTCTTAACTGCACCGTGTTGTGAAAAATAAAACCATAGTGCCAGGGTTTCATCATTAAAGGAGATCAATCCTTTCTTCATAGACCTGCTGTTCAGGCTGAGGGGATTAATGTGTAATTGCAAAGCGGTTTCAAAGTTGAAATATATTGCCCACTCCATTTTAGTATTGAGATATTAGTATTCGTTTTTCAAGGGTATTGCATCTTTTGATCAGCTTCACTAGTTAAATTTGTATATTTTTCTTTTATTAAAAGGGGGTGGAGGAATGTCTCTCTTTTATGTAATGACTCGGTGTAATAGATTCAATTCATGACTTTTTATTATAGAGGTTTATTAGTTCATATAGGGCTGATTTTTCTATTAGCATGGTTAGAGTTTGGTCAGTTCTTTCATTACAGACCCAACTTTGGGGAGTGCATACTTGGGCTATAATTCAGGAATCTGTAGCGTGGCAAATGGAACCTTATATAGGATCAGAAAAGAAAAACTCAAACAACCTAACCCCAAAACACAAACTAGTTGTGGGACAGCAGCGAAGAAGACAGGATTCCATGCCCCCCAAGCACTATTAGACATCGATCTTAGTTTAAAAACCAGCTATTTCAGGGTTGTAGTTTAAGTGAAAAAGATAGGAAGTGGCCAATTACAGAAGCATGGGAAAATCTGAGCAATCTGAACTTGCCTGGATAGGTTAGAATGGCAGGTCTTTCAGCTAGTTAGAATTAACTTCAAAACTAATATGATATCCCAGTAGGAACTGTGTTGTATCAGTCTGTAGGTACAGACTGTTCCTGTGTAGCCATTTTGCTGGGTAAGCTCTGTAATAATTAAATCAGGAACAGTGTGGGCATATGAAACCATTTTATAAGAGCTGATAAAATGTTTTCCCAAAGTTTCTAAAATCAATTCTCAACTGAATAATATAATAGTTACAATTTATAATGAGGAGGACACACGCTGTAACTCTCTTTTCTTCCTGAAATAGATTTTATCCAAAAAATGTTTGGAGCGGGAAATGTATATTCTACTTTAAAACCTGCTATCAAGAAGATCTTAGAAGTACTTGTAAATGTTACAGCAAAACCCTCAAAATCACACTGAACCTGTCTGATTTTTTTTTTTTTACATATTGTGAAAAACATGTGGAAGGACATAAAATTTTTATTATCCTTTGTGGGTTTTTTCATAATTTTAACATTAAAATTCCCTTTTTGGTCTGCCTTTAATTTACAAAATACTTTGGCTTTTGTTTGATATAAACACCTTTAAAATCAATGTTCACATTCTGAAAAATGGTGTAATATTCTCTTCATATGATAGATCTCAAATCAACCTTGTGATTACACTGGACATAGTTTAAAAGGGCTGAGGCTTTCTTTGTCATTGCTAAGTAGCGTCATTGGGTGCAAACAAGTAATTATGTAGGTAATATTAAAGGGTTTTAATTGTGGCTAGACACATTTACCTAGAAATGGCACCTAAGAGGACCACAAAATTACACTTTTATGGTTATAGCAGGAACCTTGTTGCTGTCTTAGTTGTAAGGAGGGATTCCTGCCCTCCTCATTTTCCAGTTGCCCAGGAAGACATAAACCAGCGATATCTCATATCACATAAATTGAAGACTTCTTTTTGAGGTGAAATTTTTTGAAGGTCTTATCCACATGTGTCAATCTGTATGCTTTTTGAGGGTTTCTTTGCTGTTATTTTGTCCTACAGAATGTTTCACTGTGCATTTATAATGTGTTGTTGTTACTCTTTAAGTGGCCCCAACAGCGATCAAGACCATGTGTTAACTGCAGAGCAAGTGGCAACACCTTGTTAAATTATTTGCTACCCATATGGACAAGACAGTATCAGCATTTTAAACATAGCAAAAGCATAAATAAATGAAGGATTTGATACAGAGTAAATGGAATAAGCCCAAGCCTCAGGGGAGAGCAAGTCTGTGAGAACAGAAAGAAGTTAAAGAATAAACAGTAAAGAAGAGCACAAGACCAGGACAGAGGCAGGTCCAGGGGACCACCTGGATGGAAGTAATGGTACTTCAAGCAGTTGGCAGACAAACCCAGGCCCAGGAAAAATTATTTGCCATGGATAGAAATCAAGTTTCCTCAGGAACATTGAAAAGTTCTTCCTACAGTGTAGGATTTTCATTATATATATATATATATATGTAGGGACTTAGAGATATATGCACACACGTTGATTAATAAGGACAAAATATAGTATGAAAAATGTCTTCACTAATTGATTTTTGTTCATTCTGTGGGTTCCCAATATAAGATGGTTGGAGAAAATGATGTGATGATTCCAAGGAAGTGGTGGAGTCAGCATCCTTGGAGGTTTTTAAGAAAAGACTGGACGTGGCACTTAGTGCCATGGTCTAGTTGACATGGTGGTGTTGGGTCAAAGGTTGGACTCGATGATCTCAGAGGTCTTTTCCAACCCCATTGGTTCTGTGCTTCTGTGAAGTAAAACATCAGATGATCAAAGTGGGGCAAATATTTTCTCTTAGCCCTAAAGGTGATTGTGGAGATAAGCTGGTTAATTTTTTTTGCAATGCTCCAAAATTGTGAAATGGTAGTGATGTCTACTGAAGTTACTCTTTTTTTAAATTACAATGCTTGCTATGAAATCCAAGTAGTGTACAATTTTGAAATAATGATTCTGTTGCCTGCTGTGTTTGAGCCATTATATATTTCATGTACTCTCTTATCATTACATTCCCTTGCTTTGTTTCTAATTTTTGATTTCTTATACTAGAAGAAGGGGGAAAGGACGCTTATTATGTTTTTACGCATCATGCCTTTGCGAAATATTTCATTTGTGTTTCTCAGCTGCATTTGACTTAAAGAAGGCAGTTCTTCTATTTTAGAATATGTACTACAAGGAATTAGCATTGTTTCCAAAAGTGTAATGAATATTTCGTAGTAGAATTAGAAAGAAAACGTCCCTACCACAAAAAAACAAGTAATAGCCGTGAGGAATATATTTGGTCTGAACATAAGTTTCTGGAATGTGCTTTTGTTCTGTGAATGTGGATGCTAAAATTTCTTGGTTTGTGTTTCTTTGTGTTCAGCCAGCAATACAGGTATGCACAGAAGGCAAATCACTGACCTTTTAGACCAAAGCATTCAGGTACATTCCCAGTGTTTTGTCATCACCTCTGATAATCGTTACATCTTGGTCTGCGGCTTCTGGGACAAGAGTTTCCGAGTTTATTCTACTGACTCAGGTAGTGCATTTTTAAAATATGGGAATAGCTTAAAAGATTTTTTTCTGTTCATTGTCAGCCAACTGTTTCAAATAAAGAAAGAATGAGGAGTGGAGTATGTATTTATCCCCCTACTAATAATATTTGTCAAATCTTTTCTTACCTACTGCTATTGTGTGTGCTATCATTTTTGTGCAGCGATGGCAAATGTGAGAGGAGGAGCTCTTGTTTAGACAGAGCATCACACTTCAAACCTATAGGATAGGGATGCCTGTTCTTACGCTGCAGTTTCCACAGGTAAATGAGATTGTGTGAAGCCTTGCATACCAGGAGAATTAATTGTTCTTAGAGGGCTTACCTGAATTTAATGCTGGTTCATTTTCAGCACCAGAGAATTTTTTAGGAAATACAGACAAGTACCATAGAATAAGAACAGAAGCGAAGTCTTGGAATCTGCTGAAAGAATATTTATGAAAGCCTTTGAAAGCTGTGCTATAATGGAAAAATTGATCTGTAGGCACTGAATTCTTTTATATAACATAAACTGATCGATATAATGGGTAGCAGTTAAATTAGTCTGTCAGCTGGAGTGTATCCAAACCATTGAAGTCATGCATGTGTCATGCTAAATAGAAAAGAATCTTTCAATGTAAGAGCTACAGGAATTTAAAAGCCATGGTACCCCAGAAAAAAATAGGTATGATTTTTTCCCTTTCATTATCTTATAATGGGAACAGCGACCTCACTGCAAAGTACTTCTTTGGGATTAATGACCCAGTGTGGTTAATGTGTGTGTGCCATCAAGCTTTCCAGTAGGTTATGAATCCCTAGGGAATATCCTACATGTTTGTCATCATTTCTTAAATATATTAGTTAGCAGTGTTTTTCACACTTGACAAGCCAAAATGTTTAACAAAACAGGATGGTCTTTAATGAAAATCTGTTAAGACTGGATCTCATGGCATATTTTAACATAGCTGTCATTTTTGCAATTTTAAAGCCTTAAGTATAAAGGAGAAGTTCCATTTACGTCATATTGACTGCCTACAATTCATTATACAGACACCTTGTTAGACCCTTCTTAGTTTAATTTTCTCATTGATGAAAATAAATTTACATGAAACTGTGAATTTAAAGTAGATCTTCAGAAAGGATCGCTAGCAGTAATAAATATTCAGTATATATTCTTGATTTATACGAACAGAGAAGTAATTCTTTTATGTCAAAGGATGTATTTTTCCTTACACCTATGGGAGGAACTTGTATGATTTTGGTAGCTTTGTCCTGTATCAATCTAAACTACAAATATCTCTTTATTTCCTCTGTGAGTACGCAGATTTAGCAGGCACGTTGTTACTGCTGTAGCTAATGAGTGTATAAACCAGAATACCATTGTCAGAAGAGATTTGTGTCTTCTGTGTGTCTCCTATCTGTCAATATAGCAACTCTAGCTCTAGCTTAAATCACTGAATCCAGATGTAGTTTATTTTGCTTTGAATTAAATGGGAATATAGTAGTGAAATATTTTGAAATTGGCAGAACAGCAAGGGAAAAGATGATGTGATCAGTAATGCATAATGGCAAGTGATCACAAGTGCTGAATTCAAATACATTTTAGCACTTAGACAGAAAAGGAACCATTTTCCCATTAGATTTTGGGTTTGTTTGTTTGTTTTTAAAAGGAAATACTTCTAACATAAATCATGGGTTCTCAGCACAGCTAGTATAGCAGAAGCATAATAAAACATTCCTTCAGCAGTGGGAAGGATTTCTAGACAGCGTTTTAGCTTCAGTAGTGCTGACTTGAGTCTTATTTTTCTTTTAATTATTTGTAGCACAGCTGTCAAATAAAACATTAACTAGAAAAATTGTTCTGTCAGAAAGGGATATCTGAGTGAATACGGTAGTTTGATATTACTGTACAGACAGGACAACTCATTTTAAAGGAAACAAAAAAGTTGAGGAACTCTTATGAAATTATTAATTTTATTTTTTTTTTACCAGTATAAAAGAGCAAGATCTTATTTCTTATTTTGATGAAATTGGCCAAAACTTAAGCTGCACAATAGCAAAGTAAAACTAACAAGGCAGTGCAACTGCAGGAACAACTGTCATGCAAATGGCCTTGAAAAATGTTTGTTTTCTAGAACAGAACCTATAAACATAGAAATAATTGAAAGGGAGATCTCTATAACTCATTGATGTTTGTAACAAACTTCTGTTCTAAAAGTATAAATCGGCTCAGGTAGTGGAATATCTACGGCAATACAACTGAAAATATATCACGTAATTATTCTCAAATCTAAACCATGTAATTAACAACTTGGATTTTTAGGGAGAAGCCTACACTTGGTAAGATGCTTTTGTATGTTGCCAAAATGTAGTCTGTGAGTGTTTCACTGCTTGTAGCTGTAAAGTTCAGAAACTTCTTCTGACTAAATCTGTTGACTGGCCAACGTCTGAGACAAGTGCCCCTGCCTCAGGAATTAAAGCCCTGGTGAGCAGAGGTGGCTGCTGTGGGATGTATTACAGACTTGCAGATATGAGTGAAAGGCTTGATCCCCAAGTTACTCACCCTTCCACTGCAAGGTAGATATGCACAGTAAGTGTGCATCCAGGGGTTTGCCCTGTCCAGTTAGAAAAGGCTCATGTGATGGTGCTTCATCTCACGTTTTCTCTTGCAGGATTATAGCAGCTTAATAACTTTTACCAGTGTTTTATTTTTGATTCTGATGTACAGGCTTCCTTTAAATTCCATCTTGTTATTCTGCTTTTTCTCTTGGGTTGTTTTTTTTTCTGGTTTTCTCAACTTTAATGCAATTACCTGTTTGATCTTCTGTTATGAGTCAGGCTGTTAACATTATTTTTGTTCTTTCCTCAGAACCACTCCCTCAAGTGTTTTGTTCCCATTAAGTTTTGTTTATTGGCTGGATACAAATACAGTGCTTTTGCACTGCATAAAAAGAGGGCTATGAAATATTCACCACTAGCCATATTAAATGATTGACTAATCATTTTTAATTCATGCACAAAAATATTTTATTATTGCTAATTGGAGTCTCCACACTGATTTGTGTTACTTGTTATTTTTAGACACTCTTCAGAACATTTTATTTTATTTCATTTTATTTTTATTTATTTTATTCAGAAATGCAGTAGTCTGCATTTCCTGTGTGTATTTTGGCCTGTGTTGTTATTCCTTCCAAAGCCATCACTCTTTTTCCCTTCTGTTCTTCCTCATTCTTTATTCAACCCAAAGCACAAATGGATGCATGGTCATTTGGGCTTGAGAAACCTGAGGTCACACATTAGAGGCATAACACATCACACTTCCTTGTGTCATTGGGTGCAGAATTTGGCCTGGCCCCTGTTACCTGGATGGGCCAAGCAGGCGCATTAAAAATGTGCGTGCGTATCCTCTGCCCTGTCTTTTCAAGATCTGCAGTTGCTGGGCTTCAGCAGATCCAGTGAGATGGATTTTGGTGCTTAAATTCTCATTTCCTAGGATCATGTATGCTGCTGGCAGATCCAGAAGCCGGCAGGACACATGCCATGTTTACTGTGTGGGAGCCAACCTCCGGCTGGGTGGTGTCGCAGAGCTTTGCCGCGGGCGACCTCACACGTGTTTCCTCTCCCACATGCAAATCCACTATGCACGAGCATCCAAATTTACATTTTTCTAAAATGTTGTCCTGTTTGGTTAAGGTTAAAAGGTAATAATCATATTCATGTTCGCACATACTCTTGAATGGCACATTTTTAACTGTCTGGGCTTTCTTTTAAACGTTTATGACTCTTGTCACTGGTACAAATGTTTGTCCTTTATGCAGTTGGTAAGAGAGTTTTTTCCAGGTCTGTCTTCTGAGCTCTTTTAAACATTACAGAAATTCTTAAAAGGGAAGGATGCTGATTGAAATAATTGGCAAGTGTTAAAATGGTGATGGAAAAACCTGGATACAGGAGTAATTTTTCAACTAAATCTCCTTTTCTCTGTTTAAGGAGATGCTCGAATGCTGCACATGCTGTATTTTCTAGGTAGCTCCCACGCTACCAATTTCCTCCGGGTCTATAATTCTTATTACATTCCCCACATTGCCATCAGATTTGCATTCTTACTGGTACTTTTATCAGTAAACTTACCTTAAACTTGTCTTGAAAGAGAATCCCATCATATTTCCTGTCTGTAAACATACAGATTTAAAAAAAAGCATCTGGCACATTTGGCCTTTGAATAAAGTATAATACTTGTAGACTGCAAGTATTTTTTGTATGGACTGTGTGGACTACTGCACTTTTCAATAACTTTCCACCAAATAAATAAAGAAAAAATAGTATTACAGTTCTTCTTTGAACCTTTTTTTGATAACACAAATATTTCTAAAATACATTATAATGTATTTTATTTGCCTTAGATTAAAATAGTAGTTTTAAAGGGCTCAATTTTATGTGTTTCAGGTAAACTGATACAAGTGGTGTTTGGACACTGGGATGTTGTAACCTGTCTTGCTCGTTCTGAGTCCTATATTGGAGGAAATTGTTACATCCTCTCAGGGTCACGTGATGCAACATTGCTGCTCTGGTACTGGAATGGCAAAACCAACATCATTGGTGATAATCCAAGAGGTAAGCAAAACCTAGAAAGCCTGTTTTATAAGGATGTTGTCTCAAAATGGCTTGAGTGAACACTTTGCAGGACAAAATTTTTAAGTAACAATGGTGTCAAAGTACAGTGCTTCTTTTTTTTGTAGTTGTGATGAGCTCTAGTTAAAAGAATTGAGGGTAAACAGTGTTTGCCTTTTAAAGTTATAGAATACTGAACATTACAAATACATTTCTTCTTGTCATTCATTCAATTGGGAAGGAATGGCTCCAAGAGTGAGAGAAGGGAACTCATTTTTTATATTTCTTGTTCAATCTGAGTAAATATTTTTTCTCACGACAATACAGTTTCATTAAGTATCTGCATTTGAGTTGTTTAGAACAAAAAAGACTGTACATCAGTCCAGAGCATGCAGCTGTAATCTTATACCTGTAAGTTCTACAGTGGTTTCATCTGCTGTTTAAAATCACCCTTGGCTATCAATAGAGTTACATGGACAGTGAATTTTAACTTGGAGTAATGTCATTCTAACAATATGTGTAACAGCCTGAGCAAGACACTTAGGTGAAAGAAGGGGGACACATGGGGCATATTAAAGAAGCAAGCTTAAAACTTTTTTAGTTTAACACTTTGGTAGGGTGCTACATGCCTAATCCTTGCTCTTACATAGCAGGCACTTTGGTTCCAGTGCAAGCAACAGGGCTCATAACAGGGCTCATACTGTATAACCAGACTAATAAGTCAGCTGCTGCAACCTAAATCAGTTTTAACCCCTCCCCACCCAAACTCACCTTGCACTTGCCAAATAATTTGATCTCTCACAGGAGTGAGAGGCTTTCAAGACAGCTTGTGAGAGTTTACATACATAAATATAGGGGCATATCATAGCCAGACAGAGGTCATGTTCAGCCAAAAATAAAATGCCCTGAATAGAAGGGGTGAGAAGCAGTATATTCTGCCTTAAAAAGTGTGTTTGTTAGATTTTCTGCCATTCACTTAAGGTCTTCTCTGACCCTGTTTAAATACTAGTGAAAACATACCTGCTGTATGCAGAGAACAAAATGGACATCTGGAAAACAAGAAGTGGTGGTAGATCTGTCATATATTGCAGTTACAGCTGGCATACAATTTCATATAATTTAAACAGGATCTGACATCTTCCAAATTAATTGATTTGGTAAAGTTATGTGTTCCGTATTCAATCTGCTACTCAGCTGGAGTTATTTGAATTTGAAACACAGAGGTGGTTTGACTGAAATTGCATCCTTTGAACTACTTTGAAGAAGCACAACTAATTAATATCAGGATGAATATCTGCATTTAACTTGCAAATTATTTCATGTTGACTGGGAAAACTATTGAAAAATTG
>NW_016690259.1:1231654-1281198 GCF_001604755.1 Lepidothrix coronata
TTCAGTTCATGCAGTTGCAGAATCTTAAGGCAGAGGATGTGAGCAAACTATCCCTATTATCCTCCTAAACAGCCCTGTTCAAGAGATGGGAGTTTTTCTGGGAAGTAGATAGCAGAATTTTCTGAGCATCTCTACGTAAGTGTGGCTTTGGTCGAGGGACAAAATCTCTGTGAATCCTTCATATGTATTTTGCAATCTCTCAATTTAAAGAAAATGCAAACTCGGCACTATTTTTGCAGTGCTTGTAAACTTGGAAACTCCAAAGAGTCGGTGCAGGGAACTTAAGAGCTTGACAGTCAAGCTGTTCTTCCCTGAAGAACAAAACTGCCCTTTTGAGGAGAAAATCGTGAACATTGCACTGGTGTGAAGCAATGAACAGTTGTCTCCTTACTGTGTTTGCAAGGCCTATGAGTGCAACCCATCTTTGCAGACTCCTAGGCCTGCCCTGAGAAGTTGGACTTGTTGCACAATTCCCAGGCTTGCCTCCTGTCTGCACAAGACCTTGAGGTTATGGGCTCCTTTATGACCTTAACAGATCACGTGCTGAAATTTTGTACCTAGTATCTGACTCAAATAGGTAGATTTTGTTAAAGTCTATTGATAATTTGAATGCAAATTTCTAACAAAATTTTGCAGTTTTCAAAGTTAATACTAAGCTGTTATAACTGCTGTTTAAAATCAAACAGTAGCTACCTGGTAAGTCTCTTTGTTTGCAGTTCTACTAAACTGGTACTTTTAGGGACTTGCAATGGCTCCTGTGTTTACTAGCTGCTATTATGTAGGGTTTTTTTGTGATATAGTGTGCTGGAAGCCTTTGTTATGAGTTGGAATCTCATGGCACTATACATAGGCCTAGACATGGGTATAGTAAAAGACAGTTTCTGCTTCAAAGAGATGGTAATCTGGGGTGTTTAATTTTTACCAGAAATTGCTGTCTGTAGGCTTCTCTGTTCAGTCAAAATTTTTTTGAAAAGACAAATAAAAAGAGCTGTTTCTGCTTCTGATTTTGTTAGAAATGGAAGGCGCCAGCACACTTGTTGGGTTTTGAGCCCTGTTACTGCAACTGTAACTTCCATCCATTTGTGGGATGTTAGATATCTAGCTGGTCTAATGTGTTTCTGTACTTGAAGCTTTTTTTACCTTTAAATACAGTTTACTTGTGCTTTCAATGAGAACTACTCATTGGAATTTTAGATACTCTCACAGTTGATACTTCTTTTCTATTTTTTCTCTGTTTAATTATCTCTAATTTCCATCTTAAAAATGACTTTACAGCAACATGCATCCAATGGCACTCTGCCAAATCATGATGCCAGAGCAATTTTAACAGAAATAATTTAGAACTGGAGCATGTATTTCCTCTTTTCATAGTACCTGTTGCCTCTGATATACATCAGTCAGCAGGCTGGTATGATCCATCTACCCTAAATACTATGCCATTAGGCACCCATTAGTCCACCAGATATATTTTATTTAGATTCATTTATCTGGTTTCCTTACTTTAGAAAGCACTGAATTCTGCATTTCTGGCTGAGTATATTCATGTTTTGGAATGATACTTAACTCAAGCTGACAAGCCAGGTGGGCTATAGCACTTTGATAAATAAGTGTTTGGTTTGATATTCTTTATCAAGGGCAATTTTCTGGCTAACTGGGCTGTATGGAAAAATTCCTTACATTTTTGATTTAACAGAAGAAATATGTTATTGAAATATTAATTATTTACGTTCTTTAATTTTTAACTTTGAGGCTGATTTCTTAAATTACACCTATGCAGTGTCACTGTCTATTTAGTTTCTCCTTGATAACTCTAGAATGCATTGATCAACGTAAAACAAATCTGACAAATTTAAATCTCAAAGATATGAAATTTCTGTGTGGGACACATCTGCTGGAAACTATTTTTATTCTTCACAAAACAGCTTGATTACATTTAGGTTAAGTCATTTTTTCCTTCTCAAATTAAAACCTGAAATTCAAAAAATATTTCATCATGCTCTTTGATCAAATGTATAGAGTTTTTTTTCTTTCTAAATTAATTGGTTTTGAAAATGTAAAAGCGTGGCAGTACTTCACTTTGGAGCACAGGCTTTTTCTAATGCAGAAATGTTTCTGTGGACAATTTCTGACCAAGCCTTGGAATAATTCAGAACAGAGCAGCAGATCTGAAGTAGTTGTATCCTTTAGAATAGCCCTGAGCCCTTTTGCGTTCACATTAATTAGCATAATTTACTGTGGAGATGTAAAATCACTTTGCATAGCATAAGGGGCTTTTCTTTTTCTCTCCTTGGCATGTGGCTTGCTTTGGGCAGATGGAGGAGGTAGGAGGGAGAGGATGTAACCCTCCCCTTGGTACTCCTTGAAGCCCATGTGTGATCTGTGTCACGAAGTTGGGTTTTGCATATTTAGAGGCTCCAAGGTAGCACTTGGGGATGTGACATTATGCACCAGGACGTGTGTGGTAGAGTGTGTAGGGGTTCCTGGGAGAGGGCCACGTTTTTTGCTTCCCCAGCATAATGTGGTGGAGATGGAGGGGAGGCGAGAAGTGCGGGGTCCGAGGAGGAACTGTGTGATGGCTGGAGAAAAGAGATGAGAGGATTCATTTGCATACAAATGGTGTGCATCACTTTCAGATCCCACTTTCGCTTTGAAGATCAAGTGGCAACTCCTAGTGTTTGGACATTTCCTAGGCTGAGGGATTGCATTTTCCTTTGTAATCACAAAACCATAGGAAGCAGGGCGGGCATGAGCTTTAGTCACCTGATCTATTCTCTTTTCCCAAAGAAGGCTTAACTACGCCAAAAGCATTCTCCACTGATGTTTGTCCAGTCTTCTCTTAAAAACTTCAACAAATACATTTTGGAGCCTTAGAAGCCCTGTCCTTAGCAGACTTTTTCCAGCCTAGTATCCAGTTTTCTTTTTGCAGCAGTTGCATTCTGTCATCTTTTATCTGCTTTTTGTTTGTGTAGAGAACAGATTATTTCCTTCTTGCAACAATCTCTGGTTATTTGGATTGCTATGACCTGCAATTCTTTGCCTCCAACTTTAATAACTCAATTCTTTGTCTTTTGCTGTAAGTTGTGTTTTTTCCAGACTTCAGATTTTTTTTGGTGTTCCTTTCTTCAGTTGACTGTCTTCCTCGAAGTAGACCCAGGAATGCAGTTGAAGGCTTTCCAGTAATAAGTAGAAAACAACCTGCTTTACAGACCATGTTTGTTTCGAAACAGCATGACAGTGTCGATAGTTTGAAGTGTAAGAGCCAGTATGAATTTCAGTGTTTTCTGAAGAACCACCATCTACTCACTTGTTTCTCCTTCTCTTTGTAGTTTAGCTGTGGAATCTTGTCTTTAAACTTTCTGAATTGTATTCTTTTTAGACTGTTTCTCCAGTCTGTCAAACTTATTTGGAATCCTCCAGCAGACCTGCAGCGACTCATGTTTGCAAATATATTTTGCAGTCTTATTCTATCAGATTGGTCATTAAAGAAAATATTAGCTAGTACACAGTTCAGGAATGCCCATCAATACATTTACCATTTTGACAGTGAATAACTTTCTGAATATAGCTTTCCAATGTATAATAGCATCTTCTGAACGTCTACTTCCCTATTTTCTTTGAGAAATTACTCATGTGGAACAGTGCTAGCATTCTTACTAAAGTAAAAATATATGATGTCTTCCTGAATACGTCTTGTTACTTTGCCATTGCAAGAAAAAAATCACTTTGACATGATTTGTTCAGAACATAGAATCATCACAGAACCATAGAATCAGCCAAGCTAGAAGGGACCTCTGAGATCATCAAGTCCAACCCTCGATCCACTACCATCGTGGTTACTAGACCATGGCACTAAGTTCCACATCCAGTCTCATCTTAAAAACCTCCAGGGATGGAGAATCCACCACTTCCCTGGGCAGCCCATTCCAGTGCCTGATTACCCTTTCTGTAAAGAATTTCTTCCTAATAACTAACCTAAACCTCCCCTGGCAGAGCTTAAGACCATGCCCTCTTGTCTTACTGAGAGCTGCCTGGGAGAAGAGACCAACCCCCACCTGGCTACAANATACGTCTTGTTACTTTGCCATTGCAAGAAAAAAATCACTTTGACATGATTTGTTCAGAACATAGAATCATCACAGAACCATAGAATCAGCCAAGTTAGAAGGGACCTCTGAGATCATCAAGTCCAACCCTTGATCCACTACCATCGTGGTTACTAGACCATGGCACTAAGTTCCACATTCAGTCTCATCTTAAAAACCTCCAGGGATGGAGAATCCACCACTTCCGTGGGCAGCCCATTCCAATGCCTGATTACCCTTTCTGTAAAGAATTTCTTCCTAATAACTAACCTAAACCTCCCCTGGCAGAGCTTAAGACCCTGCCCTCTTGTCTTACTGAGAGCTGCCTGGGAGAAGAGACCAACCCCCACCTGGCTACAACCTCCTGTCAGGGAGTTGGAGAGAGTGATGAGGTCTCCCCTGAGCCTCCTCTTCTCCAGGCTGAACAACCCCAGCTCCCTCAGCCTCTCCTCATCGGACTTGTGCTCCAGTCCCTTCACCAGCCTCGTTGCTTTTCTCTGGACCTGCTCCAGCACCTCAATATCCTCCCTGAACTGAGGGGCCCAGAACTGGACACAGTACTCCAGGTGTGGCCTCACCAGTGCTGAGTACAGGGGGACAGTCACTTCCCTGGTCCTGCTGGCCACACTGTTCCTGATCCAGGCCAGGATGCCATTGGCCTTCTTGGCCACCTGGGCACACTGCTGGCTCCTGTTCAGCTTTCTGTCAATCCAAACTCCAGGTCCCTTTCTTCCTGGCTGCTCTCCAGCCACTCTGTTCCCAGCCTGTAGCACTGCAGGGGGTTGTTGCGACCAAAGTGGAGGACCCGGCACTTGGCCTTGTTGAACCTGATTTTGTTGGAATCAGCCCAACTCTCCAGCCTGTCCAGGTCTCTCTGCAGAGCCCTCCTGCCTTCCAGCTGATTGACAGTCCCCCCCAGCTTATTGTCATCTGCAAATTTGCTGATGGTGGACTCAATCCCCTCATCTAAATCATCGGTAAAGATATTAAAGAGGACTGGGCCCAACACTGATCCCTGGGGGTCACCACTAGTGACTGGATCACAACTGGATGCAGCACCGTTCCCCACCACTCTCTGGGCCCAGCTCTCCAGCCATTTCCTAACCCAGCACAGTGCCCCTGTCCAAGCCGTGGGCTGCCAGCTTTTTCAGGAGGATGCTGTGGGAGACGGTGTCAAAGGCTTTACTGAAGTCCAGGTAAACACATCCACAGCCTTCCCCTCATCCAGCAGGCGGGTCACCTGATCATAAAAGGAGATCAGGTTGGTCAGACAGGACCTTCCCTTCCTAAACCCGTGCTGGCTGGGTCTGATCCCTTGTCCATCCTGTAGGTGCTGTGTGATTGCACTGAGGATGACCTGCTCCATAACCTTGCCAGGCACTGAGGTCAGGCTGATGGGCCTGTAGTTTCCCAGGTCCTCCTTCTGGCCCTTTTAATGGATGGGTGTGACATTCACCAACTTCCAATCATCTGGGACCTCCCCAGTGAGCCAGGACTGTCGGCAGATGATGGAGAGAGGCTTGGCGAGCTCTTCCACCAGCTCCCTCATCACCCTTGGGTGGATCCCATCTTGTCCCATAGACTTGTGGGAATCCAAGTGGCTCAGCATATCACTGACTGTTTCCTCTTGGATTATAGGGGGGTATTCAGATTCTTATCTCTTTCTACAAGCTCCAGAAGCCGGTTGTCCTCAGGACAACCTGTCTTACTGTTGAAAACTGAGGTAAAGAAGGTGCGTTAAACACCTCAACCTTTTCCTCACCTTTGATAACTATATTCCCACCCATGTCCAATAAATAATGGAGGTTTTCCTTGTCCCTTCTGTTGCTATTGATGTATCTGTAGAAGAATTTTTTGTTATCCTTCACAAAAGTGGCAAGATTGAGCTCAAATTGTGCCTTTGTCTCTCTAATTTTCTTTCTATGTGACCTAACTATATTCCTAAATTCTTCCTGAGTAGCCAGCCCTTTTTTCCGGAATCAGTAAACTCTCTTTTGCCCTAATTTCCTTCAAAATCTCCCTGTTCAGCCAGACCGGTTGTCTTCCCTGCCAGCTTGCCTTTTGGCAGACTGGGACAGCCCGCTCCTGTGCTTTCAAGACTTCCTTCTTGAAGCACGTCCATCCCTCCTGGACCCCTTTGTTTTCCAGGGTTGTTTCCCAGGGTACACTCTGAACTAGTCTTCTGAATCAGCTGAAATCTGCCCTCTGGAAGTCCAGGACAGAGGTTTTATTGATGGCCCTCCTTGCATCCCTGAGTATTGAAAACTCTATTATTTCATGGTCACTGTGCCCCAGACAGCCTCCAACCACCACATCTCCCACCAACCCCTCTCTGAGAACAGAAGGTCTACCGGGGCCCCATCCCTGGTAGGCTCATTTACCAGCTAGAGCAGGAAATTATCCTCTCTACGCTCTAGGAATCTCCTAGACTGCCTCTTCTCTGCTGAATTTCCAGCAGTCATCCGGCAGGCTAGAGTCACCCACAAGAACAAGGGCTGATGATTTTGAAACATCTACCAGCAGCTTGTAGAATAATTCATTGCCCTCATCATCCTGGTTGGGTGGTCTGTAACAGACTTGTTGGCCTTCTTCCTGATTTTGATCCACAGGCACTCAACCTTATTGTTACTGACTTCAAGGTCCACAGAGTCAAGAGACTCCACCTCTCCTACCTTGCCTGTCCCTTCTGAAGAGCTTGTACCGCCCATGGCAGCACTCCAGTCATGCAAGTCATCCCACCACGTTTCCGTGACGGTGACTACATCACAGCTTTCCTGCTGCATGATGGCTTCCAGCTCCTCTTGTTTGTTACCCATGCTGTGTGCATTGGTGTACATGCATTTCAGCTGGGCTGCTGATTTCACCCTTAACTCGGGCTTTCATCTCTGGAGAGCCTGGTTTCAATCCCTTCCCCCTTCAAACCTAGTTTAAAGCCCTCCTGATCAGCCCCGCCAACTTACGGGCAAGAGTCCTTTTGCCCTTCCTAGATAGATGAAGCCCATCTGATTTGAAGAGACTAGGTACCATGGAATTTGCCCCCATGGTCAAAAAACCCAAAGTTCAGCCGGTGGCACCAATCCCTTAGCCACCTATTGATACAATGGATTTTCCTACTCCTCTCCTCATTCATCCCTGCTATTGCAGGAACTGAGGCGAACACCACCTGTGCTCCTGTCCCATTAACTAATCGACCCAGTGCCTTGAAATCGTTTTAAATTGCCCTGGTACTTCTTCCATTAACGTCATTGCTGCTGGCCTGGACTACCAACAGCGGATAATAATCTGAGGGCTGAATGATCTCAGGGAGTCTCTTACTAATATCCCTCACCCGGGCCCCGGGAAGGCAGCAGACCTCCTTCTGGGATGGGTCCAGTCGACGTACAGGGCTCTCAGCTCCCCTCAGAAGGGAGTCACCAACTACAACTACCCTTCCTTTTTAATTTGTAGCTGTAGTTGTAATCCATCAAAAAGTGCCACGTCAAAAAGCGTCACGTCGAAAAGCCCGTTTGCCCTCTCCTGTTCGCCATGCTCTGGGTCGCTGGCGCTCCCAGCAGTTGTTAAAATCCCTCGTGGATGGGCTGGGTACCGACGCCCAGTCAGCTGATTGGCCTCCCGGGAGACCTCCAGCAGACCTGGTGCAGCTCCAGCAGCCGTTTAAATCCAAATTAGCTGTTACTCATCTCCTCGATTTCTTCTAGGAAATTGTGTGTGTGTATATAAAAATATAAATGTTCTGCCAGTATTTTTTTCTGTTTGTTGGGGTTAAACAGACTTTAAACTCTCTAATTTTTCCTCTTTTTCTTTCCTGCTTAAGAAACAGGAAGACTTTTTTTAGTCTTGCAGAACCTCACCCAATATCTACAAAACAATAGTTTCAACTCTGGAATTATGTACCTTCATTTCCCCATTACCTTCAGAGCACTATTATCAGGCCAATTGAATTCCAAACATTTTTGTCATTTAGATATTCTTTGATTGAGACAACAGTTTTCATTGCTGGTTTCACATGTGTTTGCTGTCTGACTCCAGTTGACCTTCCTATTCAAGACTTTCACTGCAGTACTTTTAAATGCGTGGCATCATCTATTGGTATTGCTTGCTCTTAATAACAGACCAACTTCTCATGAAAACTTGGCATATTTTTGTTTATAGAATGACTGTTATTCCTGATGTCCCTGTTAGCTGCATCTCATCTATATGTGGCTCTCCTGCTTTTGTCTCTGTTTGCTCATACCTTGTTGCTTACACTGTTTCAGAAAAACCTCATTTATTTTGATCTTTCTGCCTGACTTTCCCATGTTACAGCCACTTTGAGTTGTGCCAGCTGGTGTCTTCTTGTCTGTCCTATCCCTGTGCTGCTCTGAAGCAGTTTTCACTCGTATCCTTATTACCTCTTCCTTTGTTTTTCTCTAGACTTAACCTGCCATGAGATCTTACAGAATGATGTTCTGTATGTATTGAAACCTGTCTTCCCAAAGTACTTCAAAAAATTATCTTCTTGTCCTTGATCTCTCCCTTATAAAGCATATTGAAAATTCTCATATCTTCCCATTCATATAAATTCTTTTCACCATGTTTTTTTTTATCTGTTTTGCTACATTGGTCATAATCATATCTCAAAGGTCATCTCTAGCTGTTGTTGAAATATGAAAAATTGCCACCAGATTGCTACACACATACTTGTTGGATTCCTTTACCAACAAATGCCCTTCTAGTTGCAATATCCCATTTTCTCCAGTCTTCCTTAATGATCCCTCACCTACACAGTTTAGGGAGAAGCCAATTGTATTAGCAAATGTAAATCTATGTCTTCAAGGTTTTTGGTATTTCACTGTAGTTATTTTGTTGGGAGGTACTTTCTTGGAGGGGAGGTTTACACTGGTGAATTTAATTGTCTTAATGTTGTTTATGCTTATAAAATGGTTTGTGCTTAAATAATGGTATGTATTTCCATAGTCTAGTGGAAGATAAAGTGCTCTTCTGCAATTCTTGCTCTTCATTCATAGGAGATGAAGAGATGGTTTTGTTGCTTTCAAAGTATCTACAGATGTGTTCATAATTATTTTTTACTTCTCCTATTTTGAAAAACAAAAATATTTTTAATTTAGAAATTTGATTTGCCCAAGGAAATTAAATCTTGACTGATAAAAGTATTCAGTGCTAGGGAAACGTAGAGTCTGTGTAACTGTATCACTACTGCTAATACTAATGGGATCTCTTCTGAGTTATTGCATTGATCTTCCACACATATGTGAATAAAACAAATTATATTACCTCTTTTATGTTAGCCCATAAAACTAGAAAATGTTACTCTCTGTATGTATCACATTTGCATCACGAGGATTAAGGGGGTGCTTTCGTTGCATAGCTTTATATTCTTTACAGGGTACTATATTCAGGTATTCTGAAGTGTGTTAGATAAATGGCTTTAGTAGTGTAGCTGTGTAGCAAGACGTGAATGTAAGCACGTGATTTCATAGTTAAAAAAAAAACAAAATTACTGTATTTAACTGAGATTCGAGAGGATTCATTGAACACTTGTGCTATCGATAAAATGTAGAATATCTTCCGCAGATGTAAATTTTAAAAATGCATAATCTTTTCAATTTTAAAATATGAAATCTCCCAAAAGACTCAAAATTTATACACCAGTCGTCTTGCAGAAGAAGTCTTGCTACTACCCAAGCTACTTTTAAAAGAAACTGGGTTTTGTTTGATTTTTTTTTTTTTACAGCTGGAATTCCTAAATAAATGTTGAATACCTGCAAGACTTTTCATCAATTGACATTAACATTAAAGCTATAGTTTGAGAATAGAGAAACTATTAGTTTTAATTGTATTAGTAATCATAGCAAAAGATAAAATAACTATATTTCATCAACTGCTACACACATTTTTCAGTTTGAAAATTCAAACTTTTTATGAGTGAGTGCTTCATAATTAATTGTTAGAGGGGATAATACCTGATGAGCATCTTTGTGTTGGTTGATTGAAGAATAATGTCATGGGTAATAATTTCTTTGTGCTGAGACCCACTAATCCTGTAAACTTGAATTCTGTGAACGTTTGCATATGTGTTTGCCTCTGTATGCAGTGAACAGTCACACTGATTTCAAGCAGGTCATATGTCTGCTGTTAACTTAGCAGCAAAAAAACCCTCTTTGCCTTCTTCCCTTGTCCTCGTCTTGATTCAACCTACATCTTGATTCCCAAGTTTCTGGGCTTCTATTTTCAGTTTCAAAACCAATGATAATAGATAAGATAAGGTTCCACATTTCTAAAGAATGTTTATGACATAAAAATGTATTTAGAATTCTAATGATTATTTAAAAAAAATGGAAGTACTTTGCCTAACAGCTTCTTTTATTAAAAAAATTAATTGGGAAGTAGTTGTAAAAAGCTTACCTGTTAACATTCCGTTTTGCATTTATCATGCTAAGTAGTAGGAGTATCAAAGTGTCCATAAATCAGTAATCATGTTAGTTAGTAATGGAAATTGTGCTATTACTGTTATTTTCTATCAAATGGTGGTCTACCAGAATAGCTAAAAACTTGCAGAGCCTCAAAATACTAAAATATATTTGGAGTCACTGCAGCCACGAAGACAACAGTTGCTGTTCACTGGGGTCAGCCTGGTAAGAAAGAAGTGTTGCTTTATGATAGTCCAGCACTGAGAGTTTAAGAACAGTCTGCACATGCTCCTTTGGGTGCTCAACAGCACTTTTATTTTTTACCCTGAACACATTATATTATTGTGTGAGCCCGTCTTCTTCAAAAAAAAGACCAGTAAATAATTCAATGTTATTTTAATATTGTTTAACTGCAGATGTAACAGATATTCTTTGTTTCTCAAAAATGGCTGGACAGTAGCAAGATGTTATATCTAAAGCAAGAGTCCTTCAGCACCATCTGCTGGCATCCAGTTGAAGATGATTTTGGTTTCCTAAGCGCTGCCTAGTAAAATATTAAAAATTAATACCTATCCACATATTTGGAAATATCAATCCACATATTTGGTGCAAAAAGAAGAGAAAGGATTTAATCTTCAGTATAATTTTTATCCTTTTTATTAAAATTGTAATGAGAAAATACAATGTGAATTTAAGTTCAGTGTATGAACTGAAACAGAAATAGGTCAGGAGTGTTTTGTTAAGTGGGACTGTAAAAAGAAATGGGAATACTTTTTTCTTTTTACTGGAGCTTTATTAAGCACACTATTAAATTTTTCTATTTGTGTTGTAAGTCAAATTCAGTAAAATTTATATCATAGAGAAGATCCACAAGGCTTAGAAAATATCTGTAACATGTTTTTGAAGAGGAGTAGCAACCACTAAATATTCTTTTACCTAACAGTTATTGCATTATTTGATGTTCAGTCATGAAAGTTTAGTGGACAGAGACCCTGATGCTGTAACTGGTCTTACAGTTTCCTGTATTTTCATGGGACACCATTGTAGCCACTGCAGCAAGTACTGGGGCAATCTGCATGAGTCTAGAACAGAGCCTTAAATTCTACAGCTACAAAAGGTCACTGTCATTTCTTCTTTAAGCTGTAACACATTGATACCTCAAAGAGTTTGAGGCCTCATTCCTCAGAGTACTCTATAAATCACAAAAAAATGATGGTTCTAGCCTCCACATATTCAAACTGAAAAAAGGTGAGGTATAACAGGTGGATTAATTCTGGGATATATGGAAATCTGCAGTGATGCTGCATAAGCAATATATTTGTATAATGCCAAGGAAGTCATGTCATAGATACCTATGAGGACGAGGTCTTCATTGAAAAAAGCTTGCAATAGCCTTTACTGATGGTTTGGGGAGCAGTTAAATAGTCACAGTGACTTGATCCTGATGAGCATGTCAGTTTGTGTGCCATAAATACTTGGTTTGGCTAAAAGTAGGTCCTACAATGTTAAGTGCAGCATCTGTGTCATCCATGTTTTCAACTGGCTAAGAGAGATTGTGTTTCAGGATTTGTCAATCAGAGTAAGTAATTGCAAGTAGCATTTGTAGAGCAAGTTTTGAGGCACAGTCCGGATGCAAGTGAAGGAAGCGTATTTTGAGGCTGGAAACAGAGAAGGAGTTCAGATCCCGCTTTGTTGGCAGCATCGAGCCTCAGGTGTTACTAAAACTAGATGTATGAAATTCCCCAGAAGGATAAGGATATTTAGTGCTTCATGATGTAATGCAGACCTTTGAGTTCCAGGAAAAAACAATGCTATATTTACAACCTGTAACTAATGGTTGATGTGGTAAAAGGAATTATATTCATATGGTAAATGAACGCAGCCTTCATGTGAACCATATGCATTGTTGTGGGATGCTTTACTAATACATCACATTTATTTACCTTATTTGGTTGCTGAGAAAAATAACCATTCAGTTCAAAGTCTATACCATGTAAGACAGAACAGAGTAATCTAGAAGATATAATAATTTAAAGTCTGGAATAAAATTACCATTGTAAATGTTGTAAAATTTATTTGGTCAATAAAATAATCCCAACTTGAGTAAGAAATTACTTTTAAGTGTTTCTGGATCTAAGTTCTATTAACACTAGCATCACAGAGATAAGCATTAATCTGCTTAGTGCAAGAATGCTATATGTGATTAGAATTATGGCCTTCTTTGTTGAAAAATATCTGGTTTAAGAGAGTTACTTGTAAAAAGACAACTAATTTATGTATGCTCTGAGCTTGTTGTATGCAATCAGGACTTAGTTACATTGAAAAGTAATGGTGGTAAGCATCTATCTAGTACAATATAACACTGGTGCATTGGCTTGAAATTAACTTTGCAGAAACAATCAAATAGCTAAGGCATGGACTTTAAGTTATTTTAATGTAGTGTTTTAATGGGGGGGAATAATCAAAAACTGCCAACTTGAATGGAATTCTCATACGAAACCTCTCATCTCAGATTATTTTCTGCCTGAGTTATGAAATAATATATATGTTTCAGCTCGAGGTAAGATGACTTTTATCTAGAAACAATTCCTCAGTAGCTGGTATTTCTGTCTGAAATAATTGCTTGATGAGTTTTTTCCTTTTATCTTTATTTTTTTTGGTCTTTTTTTCCTTGAACTCACTAGATAATGATAACTATAAACCAAAAGACAGAAATATGAAGAAAATAGATTTTTGGTTTTTTAGCATAAACAAAAGAAGCCCCTTCACAAACGTGTTTTAGAACGTTATCAGACAAAAATGACAGTGTTCTGAAACTTCAAAGCTGACATTGAAGTAACAGTTTATGAAGTTGGGATGGTGCAAATATTAAATTATTAGTGTACACTGACCCTGAATATTCACCTGCAGATACTTTCTGGGGGCTTCAAAAAGCTGGTGTTCAGTGGGAGGAGTCCTGCTGAATGACTTCCAGGACTTGCAGCAGATGAATCCCCAGTAAGAGTGAAATCATTCCAGAAAGCTTTGCATTGCACATGGTGTAGGAATTAAGAGACTGGGGATTATTGACTTTTGAAATCTGAATTGTAATATGCAATTCATGAAGGCCTGTTATATCTTTTTCTTTATTGTGTTTATTTTTGGGACATAGTGAACCTCTTTTCATGACACAACATGTATGTAAAATCTTTTATTAGTACTGAATAAATGTGAGTCACTTGTTGCACAGTGTGACTGTGGGAAGTACATTAACCCTCTCTGTGTTACATTGGCTGAACTGAACTCTGCAGGATAAATCTAGTATATTTTAACCTTACTGAACAAACATATCAGCACTATAGCATTTCCTGTGTTTTACAGGTTTTGATTTTGCTTCAGGATAGAATGATACGTTTTTCAAAGATATTCCTTTTTCAGAAAATGTATAGTTGAAGTATTTTTTGCAAAACCAAAACTTGCATCTAGGCATAAGGTTGTACTTTTTGGGGTAAAATAAGTCTGAACAGATGGGGAGTAGTTTGAAGGAATAAAGAGGAAATGCTGATGGAGTGTCATGTGAAGAACCAGACAACAATGAAGTTCCTATATAATATGAAAATATTACATTGTTACATAAAAATGCATATTTACAAAGGAAAGCTTATTCAAACTGAAGTTTTAAGAATATTTCTGTAATATGGTATGGTATCACTTGAGTAAGATCTCAGTCCATCAGATAACTTTCTGTGCCAGTGAAGTGGGGTTCTAACCAGTTGGTTGTTATTTAAATGTTCACTGTTTGTGATCTGTAAATAATACTAATACACAGACTTTATATAATATTAAACAGTTATTGTTTTGTAATTAAACTCTGAAATTTGCTATATAATCCATATAGAAGCCTAGTAGCAAATTGGTTTTCTTGATTTGCTTATATTTTGCTGAAAACACTTTTGTAGGTACATTTGTACTTCTCAGGCTTATTTCAAAGCTTTTATTGTTTTCCTCAATTTTTATCATTGGAAGCAACTACAAAACTAGGAAAATTTAAAAATTAATTTTAGAGGACTTCTCTTACATCTGTAATTTTATTTGGTTGATACATCATTCTGAGAAAATAATCACTTACTTTTGCAAGAAGAAGGTAAAAAGATAGATTAACTGATGCTTCATTTACTTTGGATTTTATATTGACATAAAATCACATAATTAATTTGCCATTTAAAATGTCCCACAGCCTCTGCAATCATAGAATAGTAATTTAGAAATGGCTGCTTGGCTCTCTTTGACTTTTCATAATTAACTGTCTTCTCAGTATAAAACATAAAAAGGAGCATAGCCAAATACTTTATATTTTAATGTGTTGCATAATATTATCTCACTCATAAACAGTAGGAAGAGTATCTTATATTTAACTGTGAGGTAAGTTTATCAGTCAGTCTTAGTTTGATTTCTTTCTAGGGGGATATCTTTTTTTCAAATGAGTTCTTGCATTTGTCTCAGCTCTTACAGCTTAGTGCTGAAAATAAAGAAAGCGGACATTTTAGGAATTTATGGATGGATTTCACGTGTCATGATCCTGCTTTGTATTGTAGCATCACCGAAGCTGGAAAAGAATAGCAGAGAGAGACCCAGCAATACCAACCAACTTCTTGTTATCCAGTAAGGCGTATCTTCTTCTGGATGTCATTAAACTAGAAAAAAGTTTTGACTTTGCTGTAATCCCACTGTTCCTTTTTAAACGTAGTTTCCAAACGCCTAACATTTTTTCACTGATATATCACTGTAGGCTGACATGATATCATGTGCTCTTCTTTTATCTTCTGAAGCTTGAATTTCATGATTTAAAATGTACTTTAGTCACTTAAGTAAGGGTGATGTTTTATGTTATTTTCTGTGGGAAAACAGCTTTGCAGAAATTATTTATTGGAATGTAGGAGAGTTCTTTTGAAATAATCTGAGTGGTAGCTGCAAAGGTAAAATACTCTGCCCATTACTGGAAAACAACTTTACATACACCTTCTGTGACTTAAATAAATCATTGACAATGTTTGTTACAATGTGAATGTGGCATTAAGAATCTTACAGCATTCAACTTCAAGTAGCAACCCGGCGATGGTATAGACTAAGGATATTATTATATCCTGTGCTGAGAAAAGAACATCTGTAAAACTATTGTGTCTTGGTTATTAGTGCTAGGATTTGAACTATCTTTAATTTCATTTGACTTGTTCATCTTCCTTAAGAATCTCCATAAAGATTCACTGAGTGTTCTTTTCAGTTCTTAGTTAGGGTTTGCATCAGTGGTCGTAAACCTGCTTAGCGGACAAAGACTCCTTTCCCTTTGAAGTCACTTCCCCAGCTTTTCAAAAGGTCTGCAAGTCGGTTCCCCGAAAACAATTTAGAAAAGTTTGAAGTGGTGCCCCTTAAACCAGCAACAAAATAAAATTTTCTCTTTGCATTATTGAAAACCATGACAATCTTCTGAAGCAATAACAGTTTAAAAGCTTTTAAAGAAATCTGTTCTGCTCTATGACCAGCTTTTAAGTTGACCCCATTATTTGGAAAATCAGATGCTTGGAAACCCCTAAATACTTGACATTCTTATCAAAGGAGTCAGCCTGACTTTTCACAAGACTCCTCTTTTACAGTATCTATTCAAGTCCTAAGTTCTTCAAAGTTACTATTCAGATTTCTTCCTTTTTTGTTTGTTTGTTTTAATTAAAGTGTTTCTTTAGTACAAATATAATTCAGTAAATGATTGATACAATTTATGAAATACTGATCCTGCCACCTGTAGATTTATACTCTCTTATGTTTGAAGTCAAGTCCAAATTCTGAAAAGACTGTGAGTGTTACTTAGGTAATTTTAATTTCTGTGAACTGTGATAAATATATATACTCAGTTTCTACTTCTTGTTTTAAGAATCTTATCTCCTACATTTTAAGTGTGTAGTTACTGGCAGCTTCATGCAGGTAAAGCTTATAATGATGTAGTTGCTGCAAGCAATAAGTTTACTTTGAGGATTTTGTTTATCTGTCCTTCCTAATAATTCATTCAGACATTGCCTCTCATAAGTCCTTCTAGCTCCAACATCTTACATTCATTACCTCCACTGCAACGTTGTATATTTAAAACTTCTCTGACTTCAAACGTTTCATTAACCTGTAGTGTATAATTAGATTAATTCCTTGCTGGTCTGTGTGAGTATGTGTTAATGTAATTTCTGAAAGCAAAATAAAGCAATAAAAGCAGAATTCTAAAATTTTGCTCACATAGGCAGCTCATTTAAAAGAAACCAAACTAACAAGACCTTTAAATGCACGAAGCTGCCTCCTTTTATGGCTTGGGGACAACAGGGAGAAAGAATTGAATCAGCAACATTAAATTGTTACTGGATAGGAAGACTGTTATGGTTGCTGTTACCTTTCCCCCTAAAACTGCAAATTTGTGGCTTGGCTATGTAGTGTTCATTTATGAATCTTCCAAGGTGCCTGCCCCATGTTTGGGTGAGGAAAGTTCAATAGAGCAAGTTTGCTCTAAAAGGTTTGTGATTGTTCAAGGATCGGCCACCTGAGAAGTACCTAAAGGTCATTGTCTACCCTTATGCTTCTAATTTGTTGGGAGTTTTTCCTTTGCTCGTGAACTGTCTGCCATACTTCCTGGGTTTGAGTGTGCTTTTTCAAACATTATACAAAACAAAAGCAATAGCTTTTAATGATAATTTATTAAGAGATTAGGAACAATCCAGCAAGTTGCTCCAAAGCGTTTTCAGATTTAAAATGGTGATAACTTACACGCCTATGTGTGTATATATATGCACACATACATATTTAGTGTCCATGTCTATATCTAAGAAGAAATAGATTTATTTTCTTTTCAAGATTTTGTATTGTGGATATAAATTATAGATTATAATAGTAACTACAGAATAAATTAAATTTTAAAAGGTCAAAATCCTTGATTTGAGACTCTGCTGTAGATTATGAGCTTTACTAAAAACCTATTTGAATGTGGCAGCTACACAGGCATTTTGGGAGGTGATGTAAATGGTCTGCCTAAAAATGTAAAATATGGAGAGTAAACTAAGCTTTTATTTATGCAAGCCCAGACACTTCTTTTCCAGAGAAGTCTCTCGCTGTACACGTGCAGAGCCTGAGTATCTACCAGCTTAAATATAGCTCAGTAATTTCTAAGAACACCCAGTATCACTATTGCTAGCACTCTTATGGCTCTACATGGACAGACTAATGACATTATGCTGGGTTTATCTTTTGAAAAGTTGAAACCCCAAATGTAATTTGAATGACGCTACCTTAGTAACCAGTGGAGTCACTTGGTCCTATTATTACTCTGTCTCTTTGCAAAACCATCCCCTGTTTTTCAAGTAAAAAAATGTTTGATTTCACCACTGCTTTATTGCCTTGTTGGTATCTCACATATCATCATTTCTCGTGAAGTGAAATTATTCCCTGCTGCTTAAAAACTCATCTAAACCTTTTTGAAACTACATGATAATATTGCCCAAGATACATTCATTAGAGTTTAAATACTTTGTAGAATGCTATGAACGAGCTAATTATATGGTAACACAAAAATAACATTTTTATTTCCACTCTTGAAGATGGCAGTGAATAATCTGTGAGCAGTTATAAAACTATTTAAAGAGCTTTATAGCATTTCCTTACCCTTTCTGTGTCCCTTGACCTGGAGAGTGATTTTTTTTTCCTTTAAACATGTGAGTTGTACAATTTCTTGTTTCCTATTGTATTCATATACGTTTGATCACAAAGAGAATCTAAAAATATTACAGTTTTATTTGTTCTTGTTGCAGGCAAATGTTCAATAGGAGCAGGGGTAATTTAACGTCGGGTTTGGGCGTTTTGTTTTTGCAAACTCATCAGAAATTCATACTGGCTGTGATCCTCCACATCTTGCAAAGGAGTAGACTTCAGGCTGATGTTTCAACACTGTTATTAGGTTAAAATAAGATCAGTCATTGTATGTTTTACTTCATCTTTGGGCTCTGAAGGTGTCTTCTCTCCATACCTGTCGTAGTCACGCTTGCATTTACTTACACCTATTATAGGAAAAGGTAGTAGTTGACTTAGACCTTTCCCTCTAGAAAATATGAATAGAGGGGGAAGTGAAAGGAGGGGAAAACACAAATATATGTGCTCCAACTTTGGTTAGTTTTACTACACACCTGACTTTTCTATTAATATGTGCTAGTAAATGTGCAGGCTGAAGTCCTGTAGTGCACTGCTGCTGTTCTATACAGATAGTGCAGAACTACCATATGCAAACAGGGAGCATTGAAATGATTTGTAAGGAACATGAACTCAAAGAGCAAGGAAACAGAGATGCTTCAGTGATTGAAAGCAGTGATTTTGGAAATAGATTGTAACCAGGGATTGCTTTTATTGTTTTTTCATTGAAGGTGATTTTGCAACTCCTCGAGCTGTTTTGACAGGACATGACTATGAGATCACCTGTGCTGCCATTTGTGCTGAGCTTGGCCTGGTAATAAGTGGTTCAAAAGGTAAGGTATCTGTTGTCATTTCTTTCTGTTCATGAAGCTATAACCTTAATGCAAAAAGGAGTAGAGTCTTTGGTAGCAGAATTTATGAAATTTATGGTGGTTTTATTTCTAACCATTTTTTAGTTGCTGTGGAACTTGAAACCTCTTTTTAAACATGTTAAAACTGAGAATTATTCAGACATTTATAAGAAGAGGCAACCACATCAGTTTCTCTACTGATTGCTATTTCTGTTTGTTTATCCAGTGTGTAATTGCATGTAGCATACAGATGGATACGGCTCTTGATGGCCAGGATGATGAAGTGTGTTTGTTATGGATAACTTCTTAAGAAAGGAAGCAAAAATTAGTTTCAGGAGAACGAGAATGTGCTGGATTGTTTGTTTGATGAAGGGTATATATACACTACTAGTAATTCTGTTCAGGCTCTTTGAGCTTGGCTGCAAATCCTGTAATATGCCCCATTTGTGTTCTCAAAGACCTGCTTTTGGCAGGCAAATTATAAAGAATGGTGTGGATTCCATGGATAGTCTTTATAATTTTCGTATTTGCTGGCCACAGTTATTTCTAAACCATAAATTTCTTGGAATTAGGATCTTTCTGCTTTAGTATTTCCAAAGTACCAACACTGAGGCATTTTTTCAGAGTTGAGTATACTCACCATCTGCACCTGTGTGTGTTTCTGTTTTATACATGTGAACTTGTGTGGCTTTTGTACAGTTCAGGTATTTTTCAAAATATTTAAAAAAGCAAATATTTAGTGGATCACATATGAATTAAAATCTTAATATGTGAGTATACACTTTTAGAATACCTACATATGTAAATTGATTCCACTTAGCTCTGTGTGTCTTTGTGTTTTGAAAATCTCATTTTAAGATTTTAGTACATTTAATTTTGTGCGCTCAAAATTAACTACGACTAGTTTTAAAAGAAAATCCACGCAAGAAAATCTGCTAGGTCTCTAACTGGTTTTGATAGGTGCTCTAAAATACCTTAATACAAAGTCTTTAAGGGATAAGCTGTTCATCTTACCCTCTGGCACCCTTAAAGTCGTAGGCAATCCATTTAAACATGGTAAAAACCATTATATTGTATTATAGTAGTGATTATTTAAGTAGAAGTCATTACTTATTATTTGATATATGAGGTCTTTATGTGAGCATGTAAATCAATAACTGGAATTTTATTCTGTCTCATTAGAAGGACCATGTCTCATACATTCTATGAATGGAGATCTACTGAGGACATTAGAAGGTCCTGAAAGATTACAAGGTCCTGAAAACTGCCTGAGACCAAAACTTATTCAAGCTTCAAGAGAAGGCCACTGTGTCATATATTATGAAAATGGCCTCTTCTGTGTGTTCAGTGTGAACGGGAGACTGCAAGCCACCATGGAAACAGAGGACAAGATAAGGGTGAGTGTCCTCAAATGTGTGCTAAGGACTGTCAGTTCCAGTATCAGGAAAAGCTATCCATGTTGGAGCTGTGTGGAAACTCTTTTCTATAGCTAGACTGTAAATACATGGCACTAGACCATTGCAGCAGTATTCTGAAAAAAATTAAGGGGGCCATATGCTCCTAATAGCATTTAGGAGGATTTTTACAGTTTTAATTGTAAAATAACTCTGTTCATAAAGTAAGGAATACCATGTAGGCATTTCCTTGAACTGAAGAATACAAACATTACTTATTGCTGACCAGGAGGGGCTGGGCTGTGTCTTTGAGTCTGAAGGCAGGAGGCCATTGGACAGGCTGTTTTGGATGTTAGCTTTACCTTTTTTTGGCATCTCTGGCTACATTCCCTCATCTTAGTTCAGATAGCATGTGTTGTGCTGAGCTTCAGGAAGTTTATAGGCATATGTCTATATTTCAACTCCTTAGCCCTTTGGCATTTGCTAGACAGGCAGCTAAGTTCCACATCTTTAGCTGCAAGAGACATGGAGCAAGTCCAAAACTGTGCAGGAGGCATTTTAAGCTTATGGTTTTATGAAAATTATTTTATACTACAAAATGCAGGTCTCTTGACAGTTCCTATGAAATAGTACCTATGAAGCAGAGCAGAAGCTGCCAGCTATACTACAGTGAAGCAGAAATGTCAAAAGAATACTTTCCTTGAATTAAAAATATTCCTACTTTTTCCTTGAATGAGAAGTAAGGGAAAGGGAAAGAAAAAGAATGAACAAGTATTGCCAAATCTGCTAGAAAGCGACAGAAGGCAGCAGAGGCATGAAACAAGATCATATTTCTGGGTCAGCGTTCAGGCTGCCTGAGTTAAAGTTATGGTCTCTGTGCCAGTAGTCGTGGTCTGAGAGGCACAGAATCACAGAAAGATTGAGGTTGGAAGGGACCTCTAAAGATTATATCATCCAGCCCTCCTCCTCAAGCATGTCCAGGTGGCTTCTGAGTGTCTCCAGGGATGGAGATATTCTACAGCCTCTCTGGGCAACCAAGCCAGTGCTCAGTCATCCTCACAGTAAAGAAGTGTTTTCTATATAAAAACTGTTTAAAAATTTAACATCAGCAAGAGGAGACTTTTGTTGTTCCAAGCACATAGCAGTACTACACCTCCAAGCTGACTTTCATAATCTGATGGAAGATCCCAGGAACTCAGCTGCTGGGATTTTCAGTGTTCTCTTGAGTTGAAAACTCTCAGAAGTTTTTCCTTTATTTGGATTACACATTTCAGAAAGAAAATGCTTCTTTGCCCTTGTGTTTACAGCATTATTGACATTCGTTCAGCTGTTGTGCAAAATTAAGCATTTTTAAATTTGCATCAGTTCTTTTCTTGACTCTATCCACGCTAACTCTTAAGATGGAAGAATGTGTCAATGTATTTGAAAGAATTTTGATCTTCATTATTTCCATTTTATAATTTACATGGAACAGTGAATGCTTTTTCAGCACTGAAGTTTCCAGTGTAATTCAGTATATTCCAGTTAAAACCTTCTAAAAGTCTGTCATGCTCCGTTAATCCAGTATTCCTATGTTTTCAAAGTGTCAGATATGTTGGTGGTGGAATATGCAGAAATAACTCTCTGCTAGGTCTCTTTTCCATAGTGAGAGTGCAGTCTGCAGGGGTGAGAGGGCATTCCATCTTTGCATGCTGTGGCAGCCTCAAGTGCAGATTTGAGGCTGGGGAAATGAAGTAGGAATGTGTATATTTCTGTCCCAAGACATTTTTCCAAATTAATGTAGATTTTTGCATGTGTTCTCTGAAATTGTACCTTCGGCTGTCCTTGTACAAATGCTTTTGAGGTTTTCAGCCTACCCTTCATCCCAGTTCTTGCCATAAAGCAAGAACATATCACAGTGTTTTCTCTTTTTACATTAATAATGTTGATAATCTGTCACTTGCAGTTGTGATTATGTTGTCAGCTAGGCCAGCAAATCTGTAAAATATCTAGAACTCCCTTGCCGGCTAAAACAATTTCTGTAGTGTTTCAGTCAGTACCCACAGCTTTAGGAATGTTGCTAGAGGCGATGGAAGTTCTTGCTCTCTGTGGGCCAGAATTACGTTTGTACAGGGTTTTGGGTTTTATTTTGTTTTGTTTTGTTTTCTTTCTCTCCCAGTGGTCCCAGCTGAGCTTTACGCTTAAACAACCTACAGCGTCTTTCCCAGTGCTTCTGCACTATATCATCTTAGAAGGCGAGTGGCAACTGCATGATTAAAGTGGGGCATTTAAAATGAATAGCACCTACCCATGGGCTGTGCCGACAAACACTTTTCCTTGGCTCTTGCTTGAGGAGGATGGAAAAGGGAAGGAAAAGGTCATAAGTGTTGAATCTGTAATGTAACATTCACAGTTTCTGTTTCCCTCTGTCATTATGGGGCAGTATTTCCGAACGTTATTGGCAAAACTAGCAGTTTTCAATAGTGATGTTTGGATCAACATTCTGATTTTCCTTCTTGTATTCTTGGGCTAGAAAACTGCTAGAAAAATTTCAGATGCTCTGGGGAAATTCAGGGTCTAATCAATGCCTTCCACCTGTTTTTGTTTTAAATACTGTATTGCTCGGCGGAGCTTAGGCATATCACAGTACATCTACCATGTAGTGTTTAGATATCTTAATGAATAACTTAACTCTAAATAGTCTGCTTGTTCTGAGAAGCAAAGTTATTTTACCCTAAGCAAAGGCTGTATGCTGTTTCACCCAGAGGAATCAATTTATTTTCCTTTCATGAGTCTGTTTTGAAATGTGGAAGTGCCCACAAGACTCCTGCTGCTGTAAGCCAGGGCTGTCACAGTGTCAGCTCTGCCTTTTTACAAAGCACTGCCTTTCAAAAACCCGAAACGTTAAAAGGGATTTGTGCAAAGTTTTGAGACTTTCCAAGGAAATACAAGTCAGAAATGCAGCTTTTAGAACGTTGCTGAAATTGTGCGCTTTGGGGATTATTTGAGAGTCTGAAGCTCGTGTTGTGAGAAAGATTAGTTGCAGAGTTGTTCCAGTTTCATAGCTAGTAGAATTGTAGATAAACTACGCTGGGGAAAAGCAGAACAGTAAAATTGATTCATGTCATCTTCTATACCAGTTGGAGTGCTTGGGAGTAAAAGCATCCTTTTGTTTGTTAAATCTTGGAGGGCATATCATGAAACTGAAATGTTGACAGGGTGACCTTTTTCTTCCATTCATTCCTTCCTTCCTTCATTCATATATATGTGTGTGTGTATATATATATATATAGGCAAGTGGCTGAGAAATTTATTAATAGACAATAAAACTAAATAAATCAACATCTTGTCTTCCTGACAAGCCAATGACTTAGTAAAATTGCATGGGTATTAGTAAGGGTTCAAAGCCTATACTTTATGTAATCAAAAGATCACAAACCCCATTGCATCTTGCAGGTAGTGGAAGAGTTAAAAGATTAATGGCTTTAATTTGCCTTTTAATATAGCATTTCTTTGGTAAAAGCCTCAAGTATAAAATTCAAGTGAACCATGACCATAAGGTTAATGGATTTTCATCAGCTGAATTTTATAAGTGTAGCAAATAATTATTTGTCACGGTCTTCATTGCAATTTGAAAATACCCTTAGGAGACTGCCATTGCTATAGAGAAGAAAACCACCCCATATTGATTTTTGCTTCTAATGAATAATCTCTTTCATAATTATGTCTGGTATGTTAGATCTCATGATCATCTACTCAGTGCATGCAAGTTCTACATAGTTTTCACAGTCATATCAGTTTGTTTTCTATGTCTTTCTTACTGAGTTACTCTACTTTTCTAAGATGGCCTCTAAATTAGTGTTTTCAGGCTCCTTGAGTCTGTGCTCTGGGAGGTGCTTCCCATGTTTTTGTAGGCTGATAAAAACAATTACAGAAGCAATTTATGGTTGGAACATTTGTTTCTTGGGGGAGAGAAGCGTCAGCTCAGCATACTCAACTCTAGCCTTGGTTAGTATTTAGTATTTCATACTTAGATATGGTTGGAAAAATATGCTTTATTGTGTCCAAATTTACATGTATGTCTTGTCATCGTAATTCAAAACACAGCTGGAATAGTTTTATCATCCTTTTTTTTTCCTGTTCAGCGTTGTATTTTGTTTACAGTATGCGTTTGTATTTCAATTACATTCCTTTTAAAGTTACTGTGTGAAATAAAATTCTAGCAATGTGATTCATTCTGATTACTTGGGAGTTGTTGCAGTAAACACTCGAAATTTATAACATAATATAGAAACTATCTTAATCTAAGTGTCGCACATCATATAATTCTTAAAGAATGTATTTGGCATCATAGTAATAGAGTACAGCAATACAAAAATACAGATGTGCAATATGTCTGACTTCAGTTATTGCTGTTCATGGAGCAGTATCTTACACACACTGTATATTTTGGTTTCTGGGCTTGTCAGCAGTCTGTATAAACACTTCAATGTTGCATGAACGTAATGTCTTTGTGTTTTAGTTTCTCTCATTTTTTTGTGGGGCAGGCACTATAAATTCTGTATGTTAAAAAAAACCCCAAAACTTCCTTTTCCTGAGGAATTTAAAATCACAGTATGTAGCAGGTTTTTGCATATGGCAAAACTATAGAAGCAGAGACTGCAAGTGCCAAAATACTTGCAGACTTCAGGAGAGAGATGTTTGCAAGGTCCTGTCTTCAGTTCTTTCTACTGTTTCCTAAATTTAAATCTTTGATCTGGAATTTTGCTTATACACTATCATCTTGAGGCAATTTCCTTGCCTTCCAGTGACAGTGTTTTAGTTAAAGTGGATCAACCTGTTTGTAGAACGTGTGTATTTGGAATTTAAAAGCCGTTTCTCTGAATATCCTCTATTCTTACATCATTCTATTGAAAAGTTGGGTCAGGGAGCTGAAATTTATCATGAATAAGTTATGGTGTGAAGAGTGTGTGTATTTTGTTGAAAGGCTACCCAGATTTATTTTTATGTATCCTGATTTTTCCAACAGCACACAAGAAATACCAAAATAGGTTGAAGACTCCTGTTTCAAGAAATTTCACTCCGAAACCCAAAGATACCCCATCTTTCTCTGTGATCTGGATCCCAAATAAAGATTTCAAGTGTAGATTTGCCTTCAGTCCCCATGATGCATACAAAATCAGGGTATAAGCCATTGAATTTGTCATAGGCAGTTTCAGGATGGATGATGAAAGGAAACACTGTGTCTCTTAAGAGAGATGGATCACTCTTTTATTAATCCAGAGCAGGAATCTAAAAATGCTGGTCTAAATTAATTCTAGTGATTTGTATAACATTTTGGTTCCCTTCAGCAGTCAGCCTCTGCTAGGGTAGTATTAAGACCCTTGGGGGAATGCCAGTGCTGCTGGGTCTTGTAAATCTAGCTAATTAGAAGAGTAAATTTCTTTAGCTGACCTGATATTAGATCTTTGGAATATGGAGTAAATCACAGGTCAGGTAAAACTCAGCTAGTGACATCTAATGTATTACAGAGATTTGTGCATAATAACTGGGTAAATAACTGCTGGGTAAAATAACAATAATGTTGCTTCCCAAAAGCTTGTATTGATGTGATGTTGTATTGGATCTTCAGCTGTCAATATGAAACCTTTTATTGAAAGTAAAAGTGGGGGAGTTAGAGCAACACATATTTATCTGACAAATATCCATGTGATTTCCCCTTAGGCAATTCAGCTGAGTCGAGATGGACAGTATCTGCTTACAGGTGGAGACAATGGAGTTGTCATGGTGTGGCAGATGTGGGACCTCAAGCAGCTTTTTGCTTACCCGGGGTGTGATGCTGGAATCCGATCCATGGCCCTGTCATATGACCAAAGGTGAGAGCAAAGCCTGGTCTGGACAAGAATTTTGGAGAATACATGCTTACAATTAAATTGCATTTCTGTTTTTCTTCCAGTTTTGATTTTCTGTGGGTCACAGATCCTGGTGATTATCTTGAGAATTCTGTGCTTGCATAAGTTTTTTTTTATCTAACATGTCATATTTAGGGCAGATAATATTTTTCAGGATTTTAGCTCTTGGGGGAATGAAGAGAGAGATCCAAGAAATCTTATTTGGCAGACTTTCAAGATAGGTTGAGTTATTGGCCTGGGCCAATGTAGAGTGTGGTTCACATGGAGGTGGAAGGTTACATGTGTGCTTTCATCTCTCTTCTTTCACGTATGATACAAATCACGTTCCTAATTCCAGACCTTTATGTTAAAAATAGAGCAGTTAGAATAGTTGCACACCAAGATTCCCTCCACACATCCATGTATTTGCTAAAGCAAAGAGTAATTCTTATTTTGGACAATTTATTTTATCTACATACATCATAAACCTTTTTGAAGACTCCTACTGAAGGTGGCCAGTGAGTATTTTCACTGCACTTTTACATCACACTTTCCAGTGCATCTGTACAGTGCTTCTGTGTTTTTGTCACAAAAACAGTGTTTGTTTATAAGATGGATGTTTACCATCTCATTTGTACACTTTTAGCTTTCAGGCTAGAATTTTATTTGCTTTGGTGTATTAGTGTTGCTCCTGTGTACTTTTCAAGCAGACTTGGCTCCTGAATCCCTTAGGAATGTCTACATTGTGCAGTAAAGCATATTGCTGAGGCTCTTAACCTTGCACTTACTGAAATCCATACTGAATGGTTCAAAATTTTTGACTAAATTTCTAAAACTTAGCTAAAATGAACTTTAAAAAAATCCAAGCCAGGAAAACCTGTGAACTTCAATGAAACGTTGAACAGCTTTCATTTTCCATTAAAAAAGCCTCTGCTGTTAAATATATTTCAAAAACTGGAGTTACAGCTGTTGAATGTCAGACCTCTGAGATGTATAAAATTTTGCATTTAGAGAATCTTTAAACTGTAATTTATGGCATGTTAATAAACTGAAATCTAACATGGAAATATATAAATTTATTCATGAGCTCAAGTTAGGAACCTATTCACTTCTGATTTGAAGACAAGGACACTCAGAAGAGATCAACTCAGAGTAATTTACTGAGTAATTTTACATAATTACTCAGCATTATTTATTTGGTATGCATAAATGTGTGTGTTTGAGAGTGTGTAAAAAGACATTTTAACCTAATAGAAAAAGAATCAGAATAGTGCTCTTGAAACGAAATGCTGTCATACTATCAAAATGCAATGTTTTGATGATCACCTATTCTGTCTTTGTTTTGAAGGAAAAATCGCAGCTTTTTACTCTGAATTTTTTAATTCTGAGGCTTTTTTCCTGAGGTGCCAGAATTTTATACATCCCTACACTTCTGATTTTTGTAATACTTTAATGAGACAGTAGAGAGGAAAATGTAGAAACTCCTGTAATTGTGTGCTGTGTCAGGGTCATGGCTTTTCAAATATATCTAATGATCTCTAGTAGTAGGCCAAGGGTAAGGAATTTAGAAAGAAAGACTGCCTCAGTGGGAAAGCACAGTGACTGCTTTCAGGAGCTTCCAAAACAATCGAAGCCTTCAGATCACTTTCAAACTCAAACACTAATATTTCCAACTCAAGGCTTGTGCCCACATCCAGTTCCTTCATGTAGATGTGCTTCACTGAGGGAGCCAAAACTGAAATGAACACTTCTAGCTTTCCTTCACTTTGCTGCTTCAGCAGGGCTTCATCCCACTCCAATATCCCTAAAAACCAAACCAAGCCAGCCAAGAAATAATCCTGGCAAATCTGAAGTGGCCTTGTGGGACAGTGATGCTGGTGAACAGTTCTGTTGTCTAACTCTCAACCATAGCTTCAGGCTGACCATAAAAACTGTTGCATGTTGTTCTGTACTCTTTGTGATCCATAAGCCTGCCAGAGGTGCTGCAGATGGCAGTTTTATTCAAATCCATCGTTCTGAAGTTCTTGGAAGGCCAAGATGGGAGCCCCTAAAGCCTGAGTTTTCTGATCTGTGGAGCACTTCTAGCTCCAGCTGTCTTCGGTGGAAGCTGGTCACGTCCTCAGGGTTCTTGGGCCTAGACTGATGTAAATCCTCAGGTTTTTGACTCATATACCTGACCACGAGGTGGTTCACTAACCAGTGTGCTCCTGTGCTTTCCTCAGGTGCATAATGACTGGCATGGCATCCGGGAGCATCGTGGTTTTCTACAATGACTTCAATCGTTGGCACCACGAGTATCAAACCAGATACTGATCCTCACAGCGACCGACACGAGCACTGACATGGGCAGCTGTGTCAGAAGGGAACTGAACACAGCACGCCTCTCTTGGTGTCGAGCCACATGGTTCCTTTATAAATAGTTATATTACATCTGAATGTAACTTAAATTTGCTGGAAGAAGCAACCTATTTTTTAAAGTTAATTGCTATTTTTGTAGACCTCGCTTGACTTTTTTGGGGAAAGGGCAAAGAAGCAGAAAAACAGCTGCTGGGTTCTGTAGTTAAAAATCTATATTTTTAGTCACAAGGAGAAGTCTATTTTGATCCCTGTATGTAAACAAAACCTAAAGTAAAGATGGTTAAAACTCACATTCTAGTTATATTATGAAGAAACAGATTTTCCATCTGAAGCTTTATCTATAACCTTGAGGAATATATGATTTTAACATAATGGAAATGAATTATGATATTTGGGGAATTTTAATCTGTTCTATCTGTACCACACTTTGTCTTGTACTTTTCCAAATGATTGTACTACATCAGCACTGAAGTTTCTGGGAATCAAGGGGTAATATTTAAATTATGGGTAATGTAATTTTAAACTTTGCAAATCATTTCCATCAATGTTACTATTCAAGCATGTTTCTAGGCCTAGGCAATTAGTTCTTTTTTTTAGTTGTATGTTTTGTGCATTTAAGAGAGAGAAATCAGGAATGGAGTTTGTGTGTGAATCCTTTTAGTTGCTATCTGGCATCTCCTTCAAAGCACACCAAAATGTGGATTGTTCCTCAAAATCAGAAAGGCTGTTTTGAAGACTTTAAAGTAGAAGCTGACAGAGGCAGGTATTTTTTAGTAGGTGAGGTGCAAATTCCAAAGCACACCTCTGCTGGTGGACTGTGAAAGCACCGAGGCAGCAGGTGCTTGCTGGGGCATGGCCCCCATACAGCAGCAGAAGTACTAGACTTGCAGGTGACTTACTTTCTTTTTTTCCCCTCAGAATTTGCCCCTGCAATACTGTAGCACATGCCATGTTCCTTTTCTGCATATAGCAACGATGTCTTTCATGTTTTGCTATCACCAAATCCAGCCAGATCCTGCCCAGTCATATTAAATTACCTCTTTCTTTTAGGAAATGAAAAGTAATTTATACTAAGGAACAATAAGTTATTTTGGTGTTGCACAAATCTACTTTTCTACAAGATTGCTGTGCAGAACTCTGTGAAAATATTTGTGAAAAGAACTGTTATTGTTTTGTAAGTCTGTATTGCATAAAAATCTTCTTTGTATGTTGTGATCTCTATGAGTTGAAATTTACATTCCATATCTGTATTGATACATACATTTCTCTAGCTGCCTACTAGAGCAGTTCCTGGTTTTTCTAAGCATTTAATTACTATCTCTTTCAGTAAAGATTTGGAATGAGAAAATTCAGTTTGAGTGAAGAAATTAAATAAAATTACATTTGTAATTGAGGGCTTCAGTGCAGTACTGGGTTCTTGTGATTCCACGGTATATTCCCAACAGAGGAAAAAGGTGTCATGGCTAATGCATTTAATGTACTCTTGGTGCTTATGAAACGCTGACCAAGTTTTCTGTGCTTGCTACGTTTTCGTATGGAGGTGGTTATGGTGATATCAGTAGAGTTACATTTTTATGTTTTGTGTAGCAGAATGTGATGTGATTAAGCAAAGACTGTAGTAAGTGCCCAGTGTACCAAGCAGTAACATTTGCTATGCAAAACTTGTACTTCACAGTTCTTTCAGTTCAACAACATTCATAGCCTCATATCAGAAGAGTCTGAGGGGTAATTGGTATGCTCTTGAAGTGCAACTTGCATTTGTTTGAAGCCAGTGGTAGATTTCCTAGGCTGGGTGGAGGGGAAAAAACAAACAAGCAAAGGTGTATTTTGCCAAATGGAAATCCTGAATATCTTCTCTTTCTGATTTCCCGCTGACTTAGGAAACACTTTTATTATTGAGAGAAATAATAGTTTCTGATCTTAGAGCCAAAATATTTCATAGGGCATTGATTTGGCAGATTGCTTGTTTCAGAAAGGGCCCTATTTGATCATGAGCTGCTTTCCCAAACTGAAAGCACAACTGTACCTGTATGTGCTGTCCTGAGTTGCATCCAGCCAGTGTGATGGCATGACCACTCCGTGGGGAAGCAGCAGCTGGTGCAGCCTGGTGTTCTGCATATTGATTGCTGCAGCTCTTTTGTGGGAAAGGACATCTTCACCTTCTCTGGAGCAGGCCTATGAGGACACCCCCATTCTGGACTGCTTTGGTGAGTAGGACATGCCCCTCCTTCCATAGATAAGCCCACATACCCTCTGGGGATCCAGGTGTGCACTTGGGATCTCAGCTTTGGCTGAACTAGTCCACGTCGTGCTGTTTGTGGTGAGATGGCAAAGCAGGGTTAAATTTGCAACTGTTCAGGTATTTGTTAGTCTGTTCAGGGCAGCACCTGTGTCGCATGGATTGCCTGAAACCTGCTTAATTAGCAGGTGCCAGGCATTAACCTGCAGCTGGGCCTCATTTGGCTGTTATTTGCAGAATATTCCTGAAAAGAGGGACTGACTTCTCAAATGCAGAGAGAGCATTTATGAAAAGCATTTCTTTGTGATAGTCTGGGCTTTCTTCTGTTTTGGTAAGTTCAGAGGGACCAGCTGTCAGCTGGATTTTATGGGAGGTGCTCTGGAAAGTAGCATTTGCTGCTGCTGAGAGTCAGGGTGGTCAGAGAGTCAGGGAGTCAGCAGCAGTGCTGCACATTTGGTTTGTGGAGAAGTACTTGGCAGAAGTACCTTGAAACCCCTTCTATTTTGTGAAAATTTCTGATAGAAACGCCCTAGGATCTGGCAAGAGGTGATGGGGTGGTCAGGGTGAGGGTTTCTCTGAAGGAAGCTTGTGTTGTGGTGCTACTACAAGCAGAGGGAAATGAATGCCGTGAGACTTCTGAGAATATTTCTGCAGTTGTTGGCTATGTTGTGCTGTGTGTTACGAGAAACCCTCTACACCTGAAAGGGAGCCTCTTGCAAGGTGTATGGATCTGTTACTGTTTCTGCCCTGACATCCTCTTGGTAGTCCTCCAACTATCTGCAGCACTTATCCCTGATAAAGATTCCTGCTCTGCTGATTTAGCAGTCAGCACAATAAATGTCCAGAAGAGCTAAGGTAATGGGAAATTAATTTTATTGTAGCTTTAGTCAGGACATGGTTGCTGTTAGATATATTGAGTAAGAATGGCCTAGATATAGTGACTGTCCAGATTGTAGCTTTTCCATTTTATGTCCTAATATTCACAGAGATTTAAGTGTGTTTGTGGTGTGGCATCTCTGTTTTGCTTTCTCTTTCTCCCAAAAGTAATTCAAAAGGAGTAAAGATGACTATATTGTTCTTGAGAAACTGGTTTTATCTTCATTAAATAAACCCAGAGATGGGCTGTTTTGAGGGTGTTGCTCTAAACCAGTGAGACCTTTCCCATACTGGGTTAGGATGTTTGTGTAACACTTGAGCCACTCGCTTGGATTTACCACGATACAACATCACATGAAATCCAAAATAGTTTAATTCTATGCAGAACCAACCCAAGATCTTCAGTAAACTAATGCAGTTAATGATGACCAAAATAATTTGGTGTATAGGAATTTGAACCCTGTTTTGGTGAGCATAGAGGCAGCGTGTAACACATGACTGCTTCCTAGCTAACAGTTTTTTATTTCAAATTGATCAAAACCGATTAAATTTCCTCAAATTGATTGAGGAAACTGAGAGTTTTCTCATAAAGGCCAAATCTCTCATCCCTGTTGGAAATCATATGGTTAGATCTTGCTTCTGATCTCCTGGATGTACACCAGGGTGCTAGAGTGTCTCCCGTACCACTAGGTACGCTGAACGATGAACCCGCTGAACGATGCCTGGTTGCTTTTATTATATATTTTGGCAACCTCTTTCATATACAATTAGTGTGATTTTGAAGCACAGAGAAGAAAAGTAGCATTAGATGTTGCAGAAGTTGCCACTGTTGCTGGTCTTGCCACCACATACCTGAACTGTGAACCTCTGTTTCTGAGAGAGGTCAATGAGGTTTTCGCAGATTCACTCCCTTGAATTACAGGACTGAAATTCCCCAGCTCAAACAAGTGGAAGCTCAAGAAGTGGAACTATATTAAGGCATGGAGTAGTGATACTACTTTCCTGAGGTTATACATAGAGTTAAGAACTTTCTCACCTATCCCATGTTTTTATCCAGTTATGTTGGCCATATGATCATCGTTTCCAGCTGTCATCACTATCTTTAAATAGGCATTTTGGCACAGTCTCACACCTGCCTCTGCTCTGTGAATCAAAATAACTTGTATAAGAATGATCAGATGTTGATCAGTCATGAACTCAGGGACACAATTTCAGGATATTTGTATCTTTATTCTCTTCTTCCATTAGATAAAGGAATAGTTTAGAACTGACAGCTGTTGACCAGGCAAATTATCATCCTTTCTTTTACATATGCATGAGGTTTTGTGTAACACTTTGGGTATCTCTGCTAATCCATGAGAGGCTTTGCCTCATAAAATAAATATCTAGGCCTTGCACACCTGAATATCCATCCTCTTAGGAAAAACAGAACTCAACCAAGCATTCATCACTTTCTTGGTGCTCCCTCTCTACTAATCCCTGAATTCAGCTCTGGTGGGTAGTGGCTGGTTAACCCTCTCCACCTGAAATCACACATTCTTTATTGAGCTTCATCTGAGACTTGTTATAGAAATTACCAACCATACACGGGGCCAGCTAACAGACTCTCATAGTTTCTTTTCTGAGTAAGGGTAGAGTGCTATCTTCGTATTTTTGCACTGTTTCAAATTGTGAATGTATATAATTTTACATAAAGGCTATTCTCATACTCTCCAAATATCTTAAAACTTAACTCTACTGAGCCCACAACAAAGTTAATTCACAATGACTGCTTGTACCCAACCTTTTTATCATAGTTTCAGACACATAATGTGTTTCCCTACCTTTACTACCATTCTTCTTGCTGTACATGTTTCAGCTACCATGACCTTAAGTTCTCAGTTGGCACTTCCTGATCTTTAAATGCCTCTTCAAAAGGTAAAACCATCATGTTTAATCATGTGTTCCCAAGCCTTCCACAGGAGTCAATGAACTTTAAAAGGTTAAGGGAATCCCTCAAATTAATTCTATGAAGTGTGGTAGGTATGGAAGACAACAGTTTCACTGACGAAATAACTGAGTTCTCAAAGAAATGAAAGACTTTTTATCTCTTTTTTTTTTTTTAATGAAGAAAGTTTATTGCAGGTCTTTCTTTTACAATTCTAGTAGAAAGTATAGCTAAGAGAGAAAATGAACTATGACCAATTCATAAGAACGAGCAAAGGAAAAGAATTAAGCTGAATACATACTATACTGAACTAAGCATTATGGTAAAGATAAAACCTCATCTATTTTGTGACTGCAGATTCAGGATAGCTGCTCCCCAATCCTTGTTTCCAGTGCCTGCACCAGGTGAACAGGGGGATAGCACTGACAACCTTTGATGGCTATTGATGGCAGTTCCTGTATCAGCTTATCATAGAAGTGGGAGCTGCTCTGTTCATCGTAGCTTGGATCACATGCAGCAGGCTTTCCCTTCACAGGTCCAACACAATTTTATTTTACCTAATAGGTAGTCTGACCCTGGAGAAAGCTGTGGATGGGACACTTGCAGTTAAGATAGAAAATGGCTAAAACAAAAAGGCTGCCTTCACTCCAGTCTTCATTACAAATAAATGTCCAGTGCTCATGTTTACATCCCAAGTCACTTTATTTAAATTCATATTATCTAAACACTACCCTGCCTGCAAGTTAGATAACAAACTTGATGGAAAACAACCATCCTTCCCCTCTCTATGTCCAGTGTTTGTTTCATGATATTTTACAGTTAGTCCACTAAAAAATTTTTCATGAAAATTTGCCTCTTCAAGTTTAGTAGAAACTTGGCTAAAAATAGAGGCATTGGAATAGAAGGCAAATAGAAGTTTTCATCTCTTGTCTTCCTCTCCCCCTTTTATGAGAATTCTCATGAGAAGAACAGAACGGGGCCTGCTTGTAGAGGGGAGGCCCGGTCACTGTTCATCATCTCACTGCTCATATAAAAATATGGTTAGCTACACCATAAGTTAGTCTATTTAGAGCCCAAGGCTGTGTGAAATGGAGTTAATTACTAACACAGATAACTTAAAAATCATCTAACATTTGCCAGTCTTTCCCCTACTGCTGTTCTGAAGACAAGGGCAAAGAGCACTCAAAGCGCACGGTCACTCGCTCACTATAAGAAAGAAGATCAGAGCCTGGCAGGGGCTCGCCACGAGAGGAGCACACAAACCAAAAACAGTCATGGGAAATGAAGAGAAACTGTGGCCAGAGTGTGGGGAGCTTCAGTTGGATTTGTTTTCATCAGTCCTACGCACCAGGCTGATCCCCAGCAAGCTCAGGAGATACTGAGGCAGGCAGCGTGGGGGATCGGAGTGGCTCAGAAGCAGCAGGGAGGAGGGTCTCGGACCCAGCCACACGAGGATCATCAGCTGCAGCAGCAATTGCAGAAATTTTCTCCATTCCAGCTCTACCAGAGTCCTGACAGCGCTTGCTGCAGAAAATCTGACTCTCTTTATCTAGAGCTGTGTTCTACAAACAAACAAACAAAAAAACAAACCCAAGGCACATCATGAAATCAGCAGTTAAATAAAGCCCTGTCTGAACTTAAGGGTTAAAACAATCTACAAGACATCAAGTGCATGCATTAGAGCCAGGAAAAAAAGGAGAAATAACATTAGAACTCTTATAGATAATTAAATGATAGCATTCTCTGTTGCTGACTTTGGAAAATGTAAGGAAAACTTATTTTCCAGACATATGTTTGCCAGGATGTTGCAACCTTTAAAACTTTGTCTTGCAAGTCTGATGTGGAAAAAAGATGGTGTGAGTGGTTGTGATACAGCAGGAACTCATCATAGCAGCTATTAGCCAAATTTATGCACCTGTGTTTTTGCAGACAAGTCATCACATGATGCTTAGTGAGAGCTCAGTAATACATTTTCTGTAAAAAACCTACACATTACAGAAGAGGAGCCCTCGCTGAAGGTGACAGATGATTTTTTTCTGTCTTAGAGAAAAGGGTCTGCTTCTCTGCTTATTGCTGAGAGTAGGCAAATGACCTCTCACAAAGTTGACACGGTGGCAAAAATATGTAATTTCTGAATTCTGTACTTAAAAATGAATTTACTGGAGAAGAGAGTAACAGGTTAGAATGAAAACTGAGAACTCCATAGTGCAGTAGGTGTAGTAGTGTTGCTGAAGCCAACAACTGCAATTTAATTAAATGAGAGTGTAATGTTTAATTGCTAGTGCAGCGTCTAAAGTGACCTAAAGGGAAATCTAGTAGTTCCTGTGTCAAAAACATACATCAAAATTGCTTTTTAAGACTTGGGAGAACAGTGCAATTGGTCTTGTTTCACACTTTCAAGGCTGATACTGATCATTATAAATTCATTTACTCCTTGGCTTACCTTACTTTGTGGAAGAGCTTTAAGTACCATTGGTAATACAGATTTAAGTTAAAACAGATAAATTAAGTTCTTTGTAGTTTATTCAGTTAGGTAGAATGGTGCAAGGTACACTTACTCCAGTCATGTACAGCTGGGGCTTTCTAAATCCACAAATGTGGGACAACTTAACTGAATAGTGGAGAACAAATACATGTTTCATCTTTGTGGCACCTCCTCCATATGCATGTGTAAGAATTATAATGTTATGTGGAATTTCATATTCTGAGCTGGGATGTGCTACTTGAAAAGTAAGCAAGGTGCTCTGCCTTTTCCTTAGGGATTTCTTTCTTTGATTGATTGCTCAGGAGGACCTGCTTTGCTAGTGTGAACATTTCTGTGTGTTTTTAGAGGAGTTTGATACTATTCGCTAAAATATTTAATATTGAAATAATTTTCTGATACAAGTTAAATTTAGCATGGTTCATTTTTTTTTTTTCCAGATGTAGTTTATTGCATCAAAGTCATCAGGGACAGCAGAAATAAGGTACTTACCCTCTTTTTTCAAAACTGAACATGTAGCTTGGTAGTGAAAACTTCCTTTTTGGAATGCATAAATTCAAATTTCTCATTTATCCGACTTGGCAAGGAGCTGGATTAGTACCTCTGATTTCTCAAACAGAGGACTACAAGGATTTAGATGTATATGGATGGCAACTCTTGTGCTGAAACCATTTTATATAATGCTATGGCTGTGTGCTGGGCAGGGGAGGAGGCAAGCAGCCTTGTGACACCACTCCTACCCCCAAGGCCTTCCTGCCAGGCTTTGCCAGACCAAAGTACTGACTATAAAAATTCCCAAAAGAAAAGGTTAAGTATTTTAGTATTTTGAATTTTGGATGTGTAGGTTTTGCCGTTTATTGGTTTTTTTTTTTAAGTGAGTGACATCACTTATCTGCATAGAGGTACCAGGAGAAAATTCCATACTGCACAACTGAATTCTCTGCTACTAACAATGAACTCTGCACACAGAGCATGCAAGGAAGTGACCAGCTGAGCTGCATCTGGGCTTTTGAGATTTTGAGGTGGTCTGCAGGAGTTTTATCATTATCAAGGCAGCTGCTATGCTGGCAGGATTGCATTTCCTTTTCTGTTTGCTGGAAAAAGAGTTGTAAATAAAGTGGTTTCTGCTATTTCAGTGGCAGGTAAAGTTATGTAAAAGGGAAAGGACATGCTTTCAGTTCATGCTTGACAGTGATTTTCTCCTGTGCTGTCCTCACAGCAGCTTCTGGTAGCTGTCACACGTTGCACACAGCAGTACATACCTTCAGGATTTTCTGTTATAAAAAGATTTAAGAGGAGGCTTAATTTTACTGTAACTAAGTAAGAATGTTTTTTATATTATCTCCTGACTAGGTCTGTAGTACTATAAAACAAGTGACAATTAATATGTTTATTTTAAATAGAAACGATGTTTATTTCAGTGTTTTTGTTCTTCCTAGGGTTCTCATCTTTTTCTAATTGCTTTTAGATATGTTAAAATATACATATGCACAAAACTACTGCCAGGAGAATAGATCAGGATATGTATGAGGAAGTTAAAAAAATTTATATTAGTGTTTGCTTAGAATATTTCAAATATGTATCGCTTAAGACAGATCATTTTTTTGGTAAGTGCTTAAAAGATATTCCTTGACTGGTTTTGTGTGGCTGTACAGCTTTTTCCACTTCAGACTGGCTTAGTTATTTCTCCTTTCTTGTTAAAAATGGAGAACATGTATTTTTGTGCAGCAGAACAAAGCATCGCAGTTAGTACGTACCATTGCCTTGGACCTACTCAGAGGAAAGCAATGCAGGCATTGGGAAAGGAGGAAAAAGGAAGGAAGCAAGGGACAGAAACTAGACTTACTTTAAGCAGAACTAACACAATTGCAACAAATTTAGATTTACAGAACATTTTAAAATTGACAAAAAAAATAAAATCAGTAATGAATTAACAGCAACATGCTTTTGGGGGCAGCGGGAGCCTCCTGTGCAAGAACACTGAACTGGGGATGTGCAGTTTTACTTATCTGCCACAGGATGGTATTATCTGCATTGGCCAGGTGACAGTATTGGAATGAAGTGATGCTAAAGGGGATTCCATTAAATATGCAGGTGGACTGATATAGCAATGCACTGCAATACACGAGAATTACAATATGTGCTGGTCTGAAGCTGAATGTTTTTAAGCAATGAGTGCTAGTACAAGTGAAGAGCTTCTGAACACAAAGGTAACTAAATTTCAAAGTTCAAGATAAACCAGGGCAAGAATAACAAACTGGGGGCCTAACCCTCATTAGATCACAGTGTTTTTGATCAAGATTTTACTTTTCCTTTCACCAATAACTGGGAGCTGCGTTCAGAAATAAATAATTATCCATTTACATCCTTCCATACCTGTCAGAAGGAAATAAGGCAGGAAAAGGGAAAATGAGGTGTACTTTCCTGGCTGAAGGCATGTCAGTAGCTAACAGAATCAGAAAAAACCCACACCAATAAGAAGCCAGAAGCTATGCTGTGTCAGAGATCCAAGACAGGCTTAAGTGGCATGCAAGTTGGAGAGGGGCTGAGAGTTAGAATTAAAATTGCTCTTATTAGATGTAGTGCATTTTATACCAGTTTTCAGCTTCAGGCTTATCCATAGTCTCAACAGTATAAAGAATGAAGCTCTGAAGTCCCTCTCAAACTGTCAAGTCAAACTGTCAAATGAAATGTAGACAACAGCATGAACCTGAATCCATTTCCTGAATTATTTTTATGTTATCACTTGTCCTACATTCAAATTGTTGGCCCATTTAATTCACATAAATATATTTGCAAACACATGTACGTATGCAGAAACATTATTTAAATTTACTGACTTTCAGATGATTAAAACAATTGTTTGTTAACATAAGTGGGCTGGACTTCGAGAGTAATTAATACTAATGGGAAGGGGGGGAAATCACTGTTATGTTACTACCATAGATGGTTTTATTTTTAACTGAAGATACTCTATGTGCAGTGTCCATCCTCGCATCAGACAAGGATGGACCACAGTAAGGACAGAAGGGCAGTTCAATCACTATTGCAATTGCATATTCTCTGCAAAAGTGACTGGGCAATCACAAATGCAGTTCTTGGTACTGATAGCAATAAATTCCATTTCTTCTGCCATGATTCACACATCTGCCTTCTGGAATTACTGTTTATGTAAGTTGAGCTGAAGGGTCGTCAGGATCCCGTTGTATGCTTCAAGGAAAGTTCCCCATTAGGGAAAAGAAAAAATGTAGCAGGGGTTGGATAAGGACAAAATTAATGTGGCAAACATTTAATACTACAGAGAAAGTTTCTGAAATGGGGTCTGGTTTCCTGGCAAGCACAGTGTTGAACAACAGTATGCTCATGATCAGGCAATACGTGGTCGGGCAGAGGGGAAGAGCCTACTTAACTAACTAGGTGGTCATTATGATTAAAAAAAAAAAAAAATCACAGTTTTTGTAATGAAAGAGTTCAAATTCAACATACACCTAACTTAGTGTTTACATGTTTCTGTTTGGAAGCTTGTTTTTATAGCTTAGGTACCGCACTGTGATGGACTTGGTTGCTCTCAAGCAATGATGAGACAATCCACATTATACATAAATAAAGACTAGAATTAGAGACTATTCTAGCTTTGGTTTTGCTATTCTTGCACCACACATGCTCATAGAGCACTGTTAGGAAGATATGCAAAGTGGAGTATCAATGTATAAAAATATTCATTTCTCTTACCATGATGACAGAAACCCCAGCAGATGTGTTATTTTGCTTGGGTAGGGTGTTATTAAAGTGCTGCTTCAGTTTACCTGTTACTTCAGCTTGCATATTATTCTCCTGGGAAGCATCATCCTGTATAAGAATAAACAAAATATTCAAGTAAGGAAAAAAAAAACCAACAAAAGTATGCTTGAATACAAATAAGTAAAAGCGAAGCTGCAAGTTTTATTCAAGCATGTTAAAAATAACGTGCTTGAAATAATGTTAAAAATAAAAAGTATACTTGTCATTTGGAATTCTTTTAAATCAGTATTTTAAATGGTCCATCATGTCCTAAGTGTGGAGATGTTACACAGTCCCATAAATAAATTTCAGAGGAGCTGTTATGCACAAACACACTCATTATAGTTGTCTTCTCTTGTGTCCCAGAACTCCATAGATCATACTCAGTCCCCTCTTTTAAAATATATGTGAAATTAAACATTAACTATGCACATGTAAACCTAGCATTTATTAACAGTGAACTGATTTTAAATCGATCAGTGCACTTTGGTGTTCCCCATTGCTGCTGCCCAAAAAAATGAAGGACTTGGCAGCCATCAGCTTAGTCTTAAATTAGGTATTGAATTTGCTAATTGTATTTCAAGCTTGAAGTGCTTCAAGAAACAGACTGTACTCCAAGTAGCTTTGCAACAAGTAAGATGTCAACAGGCACAACAGCCCTTCCACAGACACGTTTTTGTGATGAGTGTTTTCTAGGTTGAATGCGAAATAACAAAAAAGGTGCTGAAGTCACACATCTGCCTGTTGTGTTATGTTCAAGGTTTTAGCAACCCCCAGCACCTTCTAATTGCAGTCAGCAAGTGACAGCCTCATTCTGTTCCTTCAGAGCCCAGAAGCTGACAGTGCTGCTACAGCTGAAGCAAAATTCAGACTATGGCTCTTCTCCTTTATGTGGAAATGGGACCAGTAGTTCCATAAAAAGAAATGGACCTAGTAGAAGTGTATTGCTGCTTCTTAAAATTACACTTTAATGCTTAGATTTACAGGTTTAATATAAAATTAGAGACAAGTAAAATGTAATTTACTCACTGACACCCAGGGATGGCTTAGGATCTGTGCTGCTGTATATCGGGCCTCAGCATTCACGTGTAACATCAGGCTAATTAACTCCTTTATTAATAAAAAAAAAGAAAAGTTTAAGAAAAGGATATTACAACTGAAAATACTGTTGCACCAAGTTCTTCTCAGTGCAAGTTTGTTGATACCTGGGTAAAAATAAAAGCCAGCTGATTCCAGAACCAGTGATACCAGCGTGACTTCACTGGAACAAAGGATTTGCCCTTCAGGATTAAGAGTATGCTGGGCAGCATATTTCACAGCAACTTCCTCATTGTACTCATGTTTCACCAAATCTTTTGAAACCAAATGAAAAGGCAATGTTAAAAAAAAAAATCAGCTATAATGTTCCACTTTGTTCTCTATATATTCATGCAGGTGACCAGAACAAAAACAAACCTGGGAGAGATGAGATCCTCTATGGGCAGTGCACACACATAGTAACAATACATTAAAAGTACCAATCAGAGGCAAGAAACTGCATCTGAAAGTCAAGAAACTGAAGGCATTATTTGAAGAGTGTTCATTGCTTCAGTTTTGGGGAATGGCTTCTCCAGGCAGATAATAACATACCTAACTGAGAGGTTTCCCAGCCAGCCAAGTTATTTAGTCTGTGTAGGTTTGAAGTGAGAGATCACCTTTAGTGCCAAGACTGAGGGCCTTGTTCAGAATGCATGCCTGGAAGTGTGTGTAATGACCACAGCTTGGGAAATGTTGATAAATGGACAAACAAACAGTCATTGGGAAATGCAGAAAAAAAGTAACTTCTTACTGGCTGAATAAAAAAAATAATCTCTACTGCTAATGAGCCTTCAGATATCATTCAGAGCACATGAGTGAATTAGCTTGAGTAGCAGGGCTTACAAGTTGGAACCTTTATCCTGCAGACACAACTGTTTTAAACAAAATTGCAATGATAACACAAGAACTGTTAGCAAGGGCAATTAATTAGCAGTGGCTGCACCTCTTGAAAAGTTCTAATAACTGGCTCAAGTAAAATAGGAAGAAATGTCAACTGCATTCGCTCCACATAGCAATGATTTTTCTTTTTTACAGAGTAATAGGAGAGGAAAATTCAGAGACATTTACTTTGCAGCTGAAGCACTGAACCTGCTATAATAGTGCTTCATGAAATAAACTGAATATCATGTGATATTCACTGAATGCAGTTGGCATTCTGCTACCCTTACTCACTCAGACAGCAACACAACAGCCTGAAACACCTGAGCTTTGATTTAACGTTAGGCTAAACCAATTAAAAAAGGCACAGCAACTGGAGCAGTGGGTAAGAGTCTGTTCTGAATCTTCTAGTCTGCCTTTCCAAGAGAGCAACATCTTTTCAGGGACTCATCAGAAATGCTATTTCAGGTTGGAAAATGTAGCAGTACCTTTGCTGAATCAGTGATGTTATCCCAGTAGGGAGAAGGAAATTCCAGCTTCCCAACAAGTATCTGATCAAAGAGGTCTTCCTGAAGGTTGTTTTCACTGCAGAACAGCAGTAATGAAAAAGATGATGAGAAAGAAGTCAATTTGTCATGTGAATTCTTAACTTGATTTGGGGATGGAACAGAAATGATGTTAATAACTACTAGAAATGCATAATTCCCAAGCTTATATAGAGGCAGCACTTCTGAGCTGTTTGCCGTAGTTACGCTGTCAGAAGTGATGAGAAAACCTAATATACTGAGGTGAAAGCTCTTCTACCAGAATAGAGACTGCATAGCTAACACACAGGAACAGGAAAGGGGATTCAAAAGTAAGTCATTTGCCAGCCTAGTTCTAAAGAACCTGCTACAGAAAGCATATGATTGGTGGAGGAAGTGTAGTGAAATGAGCCTCATCTGTTAAACTATCAAAACAGGAGAATTTTCAAAATCCATCAAGGAGATAAATAAAACACAGTAAACTAAATGTATCATGAGTACTGGCAGGCTACTGATATTAAAAAGATAAGTACTTTTGTATCAAAAACATGGTTGCATGAATATTCAGAGATCAATGGCAGCAGGATTTTTGTTTTTCAACTTGTTTGTTGGCTGTGAACATCCACTCAACCTATTTCTGTAAAGAACAATGTAGCTCTTGAGTTGGTTTTGCAATAAATATTTATTAACCTTGGTTAAGGCCTGGTTCTAATAGAATATGGATATTCTCCATGCCTAACCCCTAAAATCTATTCAAATAAACTGCCATTTGTTTCTATACTGTATCTTTCAAAACAAGTTTTCAGTTTTAAACATGAACTAACTACATAAAAACCCCAAATACCTAAAGTAAATAATAGTTTTCCATAAACAAGAGTTGTTTACATTGTGTTCTTTGCAAAATATTCTCGGTCTGGTGTTTTAGTTAATTAAGTATTTTGCTGTAAAAATGAACAAACAGACCATGCATCAACAATTTATATGTTAAGAGAAGAATTCACTATTTAAATATGCCAATTCCCTGGAAAATAAAAATGGCTGAGGCACAAAGCATATCCATTTGATTTTCAGTAGAGCTCCTACATATGGTGACACTGAGTAGCAAGAATGATGTTTGCAAACTCCACCGCTCCTATGACACTTATCAAAAAGACTAACAAGGTTAAAAGTGCAGGATAAACAAATTGTTCCCCTCCCCTCGGTTTACCACCAGCCACCCTCCCACCCCGGCACTGCAGACCCAGGAGCTGCCGGGTCCCAAAAATAACGCCAGAGGGCAGCGTGTGCCCGTGGATCGTGGAGCTGGGATACACAGGGAGACAAAAGGAAAAGCGGCTCTGCCCTTACACCCCCACATCCCTGCACACAGCACTATACCGGCTGCGACCTTAGAAAAATAAATAAATAAATAAAACTGATCCCAGAACCGAAAAAGAAGAATAAGTGAAAACAATTTAAAGAAAAGGACGAAGACATAAAGAAAATGTGTCAATCTAATCCACCTTTTTTCCCCCCAGGATGCCTTCTTCAGGGAGAAAGAACTTGATTATTTTTATTTTTTTTCCCTTTGACACTCACCTGCGAAAAGGTGGAAATCCACATAACAGTATGTATGTGATCACACCTGCAGCCCAAATATCCACCTTTAAGCCATATCTGAGAAAACAAGGCTGTGTTACTTGTGCTGAATTAAAAAAAAAAAAAACAAGTCATTTAAATGAAAAAAAAATTGCATTGACATGAATACAGGAGAATCTGTTCTAAATTACTTGCTGATTATGTGGTAATGTATTTTGTATTAAGCACCTTTTTCTTCACAACTTTACAGTCCTTAGGAAACCAAGATTCTATGGTTTTAATTTTTTTCTTCCCCCCACCAGGAGCCTCAAGGCTCTCCAGAGTGTTCTGAATATACTCAAATTCAAGTCAGTACCAAGGTTTTCCCAATCCAGAATCACTAACGATAAAAGACAAGGATGTGCCTTCTCAGTCCCTACAGTGAAGTAACTACCTCTTAGGTTATCATGTGTTGCTAAGCAACAAGACACACACCAATCCTCCAGTCTCTTGAGTAACACAGGGAAAAAGAACTGCACTTCTCTTTCAAAGCACAGAAATTAAAACACTAGAGGTCAAAAAGAGGTCTTTTTGCCCTGTTCTTTTCTATCCAGTAGATTCAGTTTGTCAAAATCTAAAACATGCAGACGGAGTGCCGTTTGACATTTGAGCTCACTGCAGCTGTGAAATACTTCTCCATACAACAAATGCACTGAACAACGACTGAAACAATACAACAAACCTCCCTCCATTAGGAAGACCAAATTCAGAGGGGGGGTCACAGCTATGGCAAGACTCAGCTTAGCATGGAATGGAGCTCTAATAGGTCTAAAAAGGAAGGATGACTCCTGAAATTCTACCATGTTAAAAAATTATTTTGTATTTATGCAATGACCTGTTCAATACAAAAAAATGGGGTTGTTTAATTAAGCAAACAGTTATCAAACAGCATGTGTCACCCAAACAAGGTCACTTGAATCAACATGATCTAATTAGAGCTGCCCTGAGAACAGGTTTAGACTAGGTGACCTCTGGAGCCTCTTCCAATATAAATTATTCCATTTCTAATGTGAACACTGTGTTCTGCTTGTCTGTTTTTCCCCAAGCAGCTGCCATGGCTGGTATAATGGGCTCTGAATGCTGAGGTGAGGCAGGGAGCACAAACCAATGAACTCCACTGCATCAGCAGGTCCAGGGGAGGTGGGTAAGGAAGCAAAGGTGAAATTCTGGGGTCAGGATGAGCAAAAAAACTGGCCTCTTTGAGGAACTGTGAATGATGCCCATGGGTGCTTTGGTTACAAAAAGATGGAGAGACAGCCTATTAAAGCATTCTAGTTCTTAAAACAGTTAGGAGCTACCTGACAAAAATAACTGGTTACAAGGCCTATCCTTACCCTGTCTCTGCAATGATTTCTGGAGCCACGTAGGTGGGTGTACCGCAGACAGTATATAAAGGTCCTTCAACCACAGTCGCCAGTCCAAAGTCTCCGAGCTTCAAAGACTTGGTTCCATCTGAATATTCACATACCTAGAATCAGAAAAATAAAAGCACAATGAGGAGGAGAACATCTGCATTTTTTTTTTAATTTGTTTGGAAAATGACCATCATCACACCAAGAAGACAGAGGAAAAAGAGGCAATTTCCACAGCCCTGTAGGGAAAGAAGAGAAAAATGCTATTACCATTGATTGCAGCTGGAGCTAGTGTTCAATGGAGCTGTCTGCCAGCTATGTAGGTCAGACCATGACATAGCCTCAAGCAACTAGTGGGGGGGAAAGGAAAACCCAATCCTAGAATGCTGAGAAGTTTTAAATATATTAAGTAGAATATAATACTATAATTTCGTTTGATTAGGACCTGGAGTTTAAAATGGGACTGGCAGCTACATCAGATTTGTTTAACATCTTGTTAACTTGGCATAAATCTGGTCAGTTGTTACACTGGATATTTCATTGGCAAATGTCCTCCCTATGCTTAGTCAGTCTAGGCAAGTTCATTACAGGAGTGAGAAAGCTGAATGAGAACTCTTTAGGTTTCTGTGCAGACCCAACTGTATCTTACCAAAAGCCCCATAAATAATCTAGCACTGAGTCTACCTCTGAGTCATTTTATTGATGAAAGAAGTTGAATTTCAATAGAAAGAAAAGTGCTACACAACAGTGATTGCAAGAGTAAATCAAACCAGACCAACACAAAGGAAACATCCCCCTAATAAATTAATCTCAGTTCCGTTCTTAAAGTAAAATATTTATATTAACATAATTTCAAAGGAATCCAATTTTTAGGATGTAGGACTCCATAATCTCCAGAATGGCTGAATTTCTTTTGTTTCCTCAAACAACTGAACACTGCTAAGGCAGCAATACTTTCCTTCATTCCTCTCTGTAATTCATATCATCAATGGAAACTCTTGTTCTCTTTTATATAACACCTTAAAAACTCAGAGTTTGCATTTTTAAATGCATGACTTGTAAAGAGAATTCAGACAGCTGGATGACCCTGTGCATAAAAACTAACTACTTGCAATTCTAGGTAGCAATTGATAGGAATTATTTGCATTTACATTCAATACCAGCATGTTATCTTTATGTTCTGCCACTGTCAATCACAGTGAGTAAGATTTGCATCTGTTGAGTAATCTCTTTAGGCTTTCTAGGCAGAAAGGACATTTGTGCCTATTTATAACTGATTCAATCGCTAATGAGAGCTTAAAATTTCTTTGGACTGTCTGCATTTGAAGATGCACTGATAACGTGAGACTTCCACCTTCATTTTCTCACTCCCAAGTGCCAGGTTGCTGTAACTACATTTTCCAGGAAAAGCCTCCCCTCCCTTTCTTTTGCTAAGCAATCTAATTTATTTGAGGGCTTATTTAAATGGCCAAACACTGTCAGTGGAATTAGCTGGGAAAGAATTGACTATGAAATGGAAAATATTTTCAGCTTGTAGCTTATAGCCCTATCCTTGTAATAGTTCAAAATCTGTTCTGGGATAAGCCATGACTCCTACTCTAGATGCAACCTCATTACACAGGACTGACAAACACCACAGAAGGTTTTAAGAAATGCCTACCAAGTGTTGATGAAAGCTACCAGCATGCCTGATGACAGTGGCTCAAGCAGGGGAGATTGTGGCATAGTTTGTTCAGTGTGTGACACTTAATATCTAATATCCAATATGTAGTGCACAAGTATAACCTCTGTGTATAAGCAAATGGCCTGTGCTGATCCCATTCTGTGAACAGAATGGGAAAGATGCCCTCTGTGGACTGTGGTATAAGTGGTTCCCAAAGCAGAGTTCATGGTAATTCTTGTCAACACAGCTATCTTCTGTCTCTGCTGAAAACAAAAGCAGTCAGTTCCCCAGGACAAAATAAACGTATGTACAGAGTTAATTCCCAGCTGGAATATTGGTAAATCATCGGAAAGATGATCCTACAATGACAGTGAGAGAAAAATGGTGGGGAAAGAAAAAGGCTTCAGATGGTAACCATATGATCCTTCAAAGAAATGGAAGAAATGGCACTCAGCCCACCTTTTCTCCCACTTGCAAACTAATAAATAATTCATTGACATAGCTTTAAAATTCATTGTTTTGTGAGACAATACTCCTGCTTATCCAAATGGCAGCCAATCAAAATGTAAATAAAGATAAGTCTAAGGACAGGTTTGAGCACAGCTCTCTTGCATTACGGTGATTGCTATCCCATGGCAGAAGATTTATTTCATACATGCTTATTCTAAATTAATATGCCTGCTCTTCTCTGCTCAGCTCCTTGACATTTATATATACAAGCATTTGCATTAATGAGAACAAAGTAAGAGAGAGTATTAGATAATAAATGGGACATACCAGAAGATTTTCTGGCTTGATGTCTCTGTGCACAATGTTGAGACCGTGAAGGTATTTGAGAGCACTGGCTAAATTGTAGACCATTGCACTCCCATCTCGCTCTGTGTATTTTGTAGATGAAGTGATAGCATCAAATAGATCTCCTCCCTACATAATAGAAAGGAAAAAGACCACTGTGGCAAAAATTATTAAGATTATATTTAATTTAAAAAAAAAAAAACCGCCAAAAAAACCCCCATGTAAAATCTTCCTTTACAAAAGGCACGCTCAAAATACTTGTTAAACAGTAAAAAAATTACTTTGCAGAAAGATGATCTTGTCACCAAGATACTATACTGGGACTTGGGTCATCTACATTAAATTCTCAGCTGTAATCCTGGCTTCTGGTGTCTGAGTTTGGACAAATCACAGATCTTCTCTGTCTTGATTTCTTTTTTATTGATCTTCCTACCTTTGATCACTCATTTCTATTACCTACAGGTACAGGCATACAGTTTCTCTTTTCTTCATCTTATCAGTGTAATACCTTTAATATAGTGAAAAACAGCCCTGGTTTTGAGTAAAGGCTACAGTAAATTAGCCCAGTAATAAAAACCTTAACAAACAAATATTCAGCAATTTTAATGAACTGCAAATCTGAATTTCTGCAGATATTGCAGAAATATCAATAAATAAAGCTAAAGAGGACAAACAAGACAAGCAGACAAGCGTGATCTTTCCCAACATAAATGAATCCACTGATTCAGGTGGATTTCTGAATGTTTCAGTTGTGCAGTCTCTGTTTCATGGATGCCCTATTCCTCTTGGAATACATAACAACATGTGAGCAAGTTACTGATGCAGCATTTCCAGTCATTGCAACAAATTTTATGTGGGTGTCTCTATGATGGTTACCCTGGATACATCTGTAGGAGTGATCTGTCTGAGCTGTGGGTGGCATTCCAAGCATTTCAATATACAGGGAAGAGAAGGAGCAATTCAGGAAATACAGGCCAAGATGGTGGTGAATTAAAATATAAAAAAATACTGTCTTGAAACCTAAAAAAAGCCTATAGTATATAAAAATAACTTCTGGAAAGGAAGAGAAATGAGTAGGCTACAGAAATTATGAATTCAACAACTACACACTTTTTTTAGAGATTTCCCAGGCTGGTAACTACTCTAGGGGGGAATCCTGAATCTAACAATGTTTCAGACAGAAATAAAAAGTGCTGCTGCTGCTGCTATATAATATTTGTACCTGACATGCCAATCAAGCTGATGTGCAGTGTTGCTGTGTATGTACAGAACTCAGACAAGAGAATGCACGACTAAAACCTGATGCAATTTGTGTATTTGGCTCACAAGATGACAGTAAAATGAGTATTTTTGTTTTCTCTGTACATGTATGAAAGTAGCATATCTGTTCTCTGGTAAACTGGAAATAAGGGGAATGAATGTTTGATACAAACAAACCAGGTGAGATTTTTTGAGTTTTAATTTTCTTGGATGATGATCACTTGAATTTAAACTATCTGTCTCATTTATTGTCAATTAAGACAAATTTATCACAGAGAGATAAATTCATTACTTTCTTTAAGGCAAATTATTAAATAAATATATTACTGAAATAAATATATTAGTGAAATAAATATAATAATGGCCAGTCTTCGCGAGCGAAGATTTGGGAAAGGTCATTAACCCTTCGAGCCTGCGCA
>NW_016690259.1:1281208-1354872 GCF_001604755.1 Lepidothrix coronata
CTGCCCAGGGGGCTGGGAATCGAACCCGGGTCGCAGCGGTGAGAGTGCTGCACCCTAACCACTAGACCACCAGAGGCCAGTGAAATAAATGCAGGTGTTCTGTTAGTAAAAGCACATCTCTATCAGCCCTGCATATTGTAAGCATGATATAAAAACCACTATCAGCTTCTGCTTAGACTGTGCACATTGCAAAATTACCTCAAATCTGTGTTGTTTTAATTACATTAAAAACTGAAGAGAGATAAATTCCATTGTTATAATTGATCGAAAAGAGTATTTTTATTATAAAAAATGCAGGTTGCCAGTGAAATCGTATATGATTACGTCTCCCAAGACCTTAGTGTTCCCAGATGCTGCTCAGATCTCAGACCAACACAGAGAATTCAAACAAGATAAATAAAGCCTCCTTAGTCTTACCTTGACCAGCTCCATCACCAGATAGAGCTCTGTTGGGGTGTCCATTTCCTCTATAAGCATAATGATATTTGGATGCTTCACTCGACGCAGAATAGACACTTCATTTTCAATCAGGTGCTCCTGTTCAGAACAGGATGGAAAAGTTTATCTGAATAGACATGAAATTGCCAATTCACTTTTCCTTTGATCAGCTGATCACTTGATCAGTGAGCCCCTTTGTTGCTGTTTAATTTATATAGCAGAGGGTTATTGTCAGATGCTGGATTTTAAGTTGTGTTTCACCACTGACCACATTTAATTTAAAATACTGTATTTCACTCACATAAACAATGGGATACCTCTGAAAAAAGACCCCAGAACATGACAGCAATTCAGGAAGTGCAGATTATATTCTTATGTGGGTATTATGAGGTGAAATTAAGTTCAGAACCTTTCTGCCCCCAAGCTGGATCATTGTAACCTGTCACCCCTCATCAATAGTCAACATGTTCTTGATCCTCTCCAGCCTTCACCTCTCATTTAGTGTAGGTTACTCAAGGACAGATTACCTAGGATTTATATTCAAGGACTTTATTTTTTTTTTAAAAGTTGTAGAATATATACAAGAAAAAAATATTATAACTGCTTTGGTTATGATTTTCAGTTCATTTTATATGTATGTTCAGATTTACAATCTGCAAAATGTGTAATAGCTCAGTTAAATCGTTGTGACTCCAACAGCTTAACAGCACACAGATTGCGTTTAATTTCCCCTTCCCTAGACTTCTGAGGAACTAATGGCTTTCAAGAACAAATTAGTTTCAAATGTCCTGTTTTCTGGAACATTTTAGCACATGGTTAACATTGGAGAGCGAAAAAAATTACATGCCCCTTTCACGTGAAAGAATGATTTTAATTTTCCTTTATAAATATTGGAATACAGACGTATTTAGGTTCACTGCAAAATAAATACCAATGCTTGCATAAAACACGAGCACCCTTACGCTGGGGCAGATAACAAATGATGTCACTGGACTCAGAACTTATTCATGTTTAATGCACCGATTAGTAGCATGCATTTCATGCATTTGTGAACAGAGCATTAGAAGGAGATGTGATCCACTGTGCAGAGGCAGTGATTGAAGATCTCGTGCTACTTCACCTTCTTCTTACAGGGTTATTTACGGATGCACTGTGTTTTTGCCAAAGCTCTGTGTGGCTACATAACTCAGAAACCACATGCCATGTGTGCATCTCATTTCGTGAGAGTAAGGTGCGGCATATATGGGTTAAACAGTCACACCTTTGAAATTCAGTTTGAAAGAGCACCAATTGTCATTCTGAACAAACATATGCCTGCTCCAAGCAAAGTGCTCTGGAGGAAAAAAAACAAACAAACATGAAGCAATTTTGTTAAACACAATGCTGAATCTCATCACCAGACAGAAGTGAACAGCCACAGCATACTAAGCCTTAGGGATGGAAGCCTGTAAATTCAAAACTAACATTAAGAGTCCAAGCAAAAACTAGAATATTATTATAGCTTTTTCTACCTAAAGAACAGATAGCATATTAAATTTATTACATCCATTAATTACAACTAAGGCACAATAGCTTTATCTGTGCTTTCTTTGTTTCACATGACTAAATTGTTAATTGCTTTAAATAAAGCTCAGGAATAACTAATGTTTATTTAAAATAATAATAATTTTTAAAAACAGTCCCGAAATGTTGTTGAGCTACTGTTTAAAATGCTGACTAATATGTGTGTTTTTATTTTCAACCACCCCACTGTTTTGCTCTATTTTGCTATATAAAAAACCAGTAATTTTCAAAGTCATTACAATGTTTTTCCTGGATAGTGCAATATGTGCTTCAGTTTACATTAATATGATTTATTTACAGTGAAATTACTGTGTAATTAACATTTAAGCCACTCGTGGAAAATACATTAGTCAACTGTATTCAAGTTTTAGGACATCCAAGATCAACTGCTATAAGGAGCAGTGAGCAACACTCAAGTCATCCATATTTGGGCTGGATGGGTGTTTTCAAAGCAGTGCTTATGTTGGCCTGTGAAACTAAGCGAGGAAGGAATAAGCTGTAGCAAAATTTAATTATTTTCTCTGTTGGAATTCTTCCTGGACAGTTCTGCCACTGCCCTAACAGGTATAAACATCTTCCTAACAACAGTCTGTAGCTATACAGATACAGATCCTTTTAAAACAGGCAAGAATGCATCCATGGGGCTGATTTTTTAATTTGTTTTAAAGCAGGGAGAAAGACATATAGAAAATATGTCTAAACCCTACTGTATTAAACAGACTGTCTATCTCTAGACAGTTGTAATTTGTGATACCTAAGCAGCTGACTCAGACAAGTAATAAGCACCACCTAAAGCTGCAAGCTGTACACATCATCCAAAAATTTTGTTTGGGTCACCCTTCCCACAGCTGAAGAAATTGCAACATTCAATCTCAGAAAGGCAATTTTAGTGCTTTTTCTCATGGTTATGCATTTTTAAGATTCCTTTCTAAATTTTCTAAATAAACGTGGAGAATATGAGATAAAACAATGTGGATGCTGGAACACTGATCTCCTAGCACCTAACACATGATTTAAAATCATCATACATAAAGCAATTCTGTTTTAGCACCTCTACTTAGAGGAAGTCATCACAGCATCATACAGCTCCTTACCACACAAAGAATGTCACACACACTTGCTACATCCTCCTACAAGGACACATGCAGCATTTGGAGCTCTGAATGACACTTCAGAGCAGTTACAACATGTAATCAGCAAAAAGGATACCTTTGATTTAAACCCCTGACTTGGTTACAAAGATACCTCTAGAATCATTCCAATCAGTCATTTACATAAAAAACATAAGGTATCTGGATCAAAAAGTCCATCTTTTTAGTACTTGAAAGAATGGTGTATTGCCTACTGTGAAAGAGACTTCAATGCAGAATTTGATTGTTAATAAATACTGTGATCTTTTAGCTAACTCTTAACTATGAACCACTTAATTCCTAAGTTACTTAAGAGCATATTGGTTTAAGATCAAAAGCAGTGAAAATAGAAGTATTTTATTTGCTGTTATCTATTCCAATGCTTAGTCTACATTCTTGGCTGTAGGTTGGCTGTTTTTCTTCCTTTTTAAAAATATACTCATGAGGAAAGGAAAGAAGGGGTGGGACAATCTCAGATATCTATTTCACAGAATCACAGAATTGTTTGGGTTGGAAGGGACTAGAGATCTAGGCAGGATCACCTAGAGCAGGTTACACAGCAATGCCATTCAGGTGGGTTTGGAATGTCTCCAGAGAGGGAGACTCCACAATCTCACTGAGCAGCCTGTTCCAGAGCTCTGCCACCTTCAATGGAAAGAAGCTCTTGCTCTTGTTCAGGTGAAACTCCTTGTGCTCTAGTTTATGGCCATTACTCCTCATCCTCTTGCTGGGCACCACTAAAAGGAGTCTGGCACCATTTTCTTGACACTCATCTTTGAGATATTTATATGCATTAATAAGATCCCCTCTCAATCTTCTCTTTTCTAGACTAAACAGGCCCAGCTGCCCCAGTGTCTCCTCGTAAGAGATGCTCCAGACCCCTCATCATCTCGGTGCTCTCTGCTGGACCCTCTCCAGTAGCTCCTCGTCTTTCTTGTACTGAGGAGCCCAGAACTGGACTCACTATATGAGATGCTGTTCTGCTGAAGAGGCAATTTTGGAATTATTTTTTTAAGCTTGAATTAAAAGAAAATGTTTAGGAACTCAAGAGATCCTTGTTAATACAGGATGGTAAGAGTATGTAAACAAAGAAATGGCTGCAAAAATTTCTTTCCAAATCCATGTTCTGCTTACAAAAGGGATATGTAAAGCCATAAAAATAGAAAAATAAGAGGCAGAGTGGGATGGGAATCACATAAATACCAATATAGCTACAAATTTCCTTTCTCATATTTTACAGATCAAAATAATTTCAATATATTTTGGGTGCATATTATAATTTTTTTGTCTGTCCAATAAAATAGACAACAATTAGTTTGCTTTTTACTCTGTTATTTAGTAGACTAACACTCACTGCTTTTATTATTTGCTTCTTGGATACATTATCATCTTGTTAAACAGATATTCTGAAAATACTCAGAAAACCCAAATACACCCACCATTTATGACTAATGAGCAGCTGCTAGTGCTGCTTCTGTATACATGCAAATTGTTGTACACTACCTTCCCACAGCATTTAGCCTTGTCTATGATCTTCAGGGCAAACTCCTTTCCTGTGGATCTAGCAAGAAAAACATGAGAGCCATTAATTAGAAACCGATCAACAAATTGTGGCATTATCTGTAAATACGTCGTCATAACAGAATGTCGTGACCCACCGAGATTGCTGACAGAAAATGCACAGAATGGGCTTGATTTTGGTTTTTGTTTTCTCAGCAGCATTTGTGCCTGCTGTTTCCCTGACTACCACAACCTGGCTCACTTGGTGTATTAATCCCAGGATCCGGCTGCAATTTATGCTTTGTGACCAGGCACGATTCTGTTACTTCCTTAATGCAACATGCAAAATTTGCCTTCGGCCTTCCACTTAGCTTTGTTCAACTGGTAAGCTTTAAAGAAAAAAATCATACACATATATGTGTAAGTGAGCAGAAGAAAGACTGATATCCTAGTAAAAAAAATTCAGTAAGATTCAGCAGAGCTAAAACCCCATAGTTCATTACAGAGTAGTCTAAAATCCTGTAGAATCTATTAGGTACTGATTTTGAGCTTTTATATTTCATTATTCCTTTATTTACTTTTTTACTTTGTATATAACCACCCTCTTAAAATCCTCAGGACTTTAGATGCTGTAGAATTCAACAAAATGCTTAAAAAAAAGATTACTGGTTTTGGTAAGTACTCTCACAGAAGGAGCTCTTGTTTGTGAATCGTCCCTTTAAGCAATAAAAATCTTCATTTCTCCAGAAGGGGAGAAAATGAGAGAAAAAAGAAACACAATGTAATTTTTTTTTTAAACTAAGAAGAAATTACTACTTATATTAATGATGAACATAAGAAAGAAAAAACTTTAAGACCCTGTTGCTACTCTTTTGTATTGTGCCAATGCCTACAGACTCCAGGTTGCATCAGAACACCACTGGCATGTTCAGCAAAAACAGGAGGTAGTTACAAAAGCAAAAACAGGCATGTTTTTACACTTCCAGGGTAGTTTTCACTATGCTTTTGGCATTAGATACAACTAGTCCAAATCAGTACCTTACAGAAAAAATAACTGAATTAACATCTAACATTCGATATATGCATTATTGAAAAAATGCAGCAGGGAATCTCTTCCTTGAAAAGTGCAGCTGTAGCTGCAAGGTTGTCATAGTTACAACCTGATTTGGTCTTTAGATAGAAGCCTTATCTAAATGGTATCCGTGAAATGCCATCCTCTCATATTACAGGCACGATGTAAAATCTACTATGAATACAGCATGTAATTCAGAATCACAATTTGTGCATTATACTATAAATTATATCTGAAAGCCTTCAAACAACTGATCAGCAAAATCCACTTAGCAAACCTTTGGCACTTATGTTGTGAGAAAACAGGAGTTAACATTCACAAAGCCAATTCATCAACCAACTTCCTCCTGCAAATGTCCTCTACCACAGCACCTAAGAAAAAACCCTGGATATAATCCATATAATTTCTGTGCTAATACCACAGCACTGTCTGACAGGTTTCTGGTATTCTTCTGTCGAGCTGTCAGTGCCCATCTGTTGAATTATGTCTTTATATACAGACATATAGGCACCCTTTACAAAAGAGACCCCCTTATTCTTCTTGTAGAACAGCTGGTATAATGGGATCCTAGCTCCACAACTAAGGCTTCTTAGCATAGCACTATTAGAAATTATGTAGAATTAATAGGAATTAAAAGAGAAGCATTTATGGTTGGCCTTTCCTCTTTCACTCTTATTATTAGCAATTACAGTTGTGTATTTATTTTATATAAAATTCATTTAACGTTTCACTAAAGATTTGATCAGGTATAAAACCAGACATTTAAGTTTAATTTTGCCTTTTTTTTCTTTTTGTTTTTACAATTGGAAGGTTGTTTTTCTAGTCCAGTTTCCTCATTCCAAAAATCACAGATGACATTTTGAAACCCCAGTGACCTACCACCCCTTGTCCCATTTCCAGTGGAACTTAAGCGATTTCCAAAACGCACAGCTGATATTTCTGAAAATAATATATTATGTAAGCTGATGCTTTTAATCTGCTAGCTTTCATGAATGTTGTTCACTCTATAAATAACAAAGGATGTGTGGCCAGTTTCAGGGTGCATGAGAAAACACTGTGAAGCATCATTCATCTTGTGCTTGAGCTGAAACTTTGGGATTTTAAACCACGGAAGAACCTTTGAGACACAAGGTATGCTGGGACCTGAGGGGATCCACCTGTCCCAACGGGGAAAATGCATCTTTGGGCATTTCTGGGGGAGCTGATTGAGAGAGCTTTAAACTAGACTTGATGGGGGAAGGGGATACCAACAGGATTGTAGCAGGTAAGCCAAGGGTTGGGATGACATCTCCTAAGGATGGCAATGCCAATGGGAACATTTGCACTGCTCCCAGGAGCATGAAGAGCTCAGGAGTGTATCTGAAATACTTGCACACCAATACACGCAGTATGGGAAACAAAAGGGATGAACTGGAAGTGTTGCTCAGATCTCAGAGCTACGATATCATTGCTGTTCCTGAGACCTGGTGGAATGAGTCCCACAACTGGAGTGCTGGGATGGAAGGCAGGAGCCTGTTTAGGAGGGATAGGCAGGGCAGCAAGGTAGAGGTGTTGCACTGTATATAAGGAAGAGGTTTCACTGCACAGCCCTTACAGTCAGTGATGTGGTTGAGAGCTTCTGGGTGCAATGCAAAACAAAGGACATGGTGTAGTGGTAATCTGCTACTGGATCACCCAGTTGGGATGTAAGCACTGTTGAGTTATTCTGTAGGTGAAGATGAGAAATTACTGTGGAGACCCTGTCCTTATGGGAGATTTCAACTTCCCAAACATTAAGTGGGAATATCATACTGCTGTGAAAACAGGTCTTGGAAAGTCTTGACGTTTGTAGGAGATAATTTCTTGTCACAGGTATTCAGTGAGCCAACTAGGCAAGATGCCCTCCTAGACTTGCTATTTTGTGAGCAGAGAAGGACTCATGGGGGATGTAATGGTAGGTGTCTGTCTTGGTGATAGTGATCATCAAATGGTCGAGTTTAAAATTTTTGGTGTAACGAGAGAAAAGGACAGCAGTGTTGCTATGTTGGATTTCAAGAAAGCAAACTAATTTATTCAGAGAGTTCTTTATCAGAGCATCCTGTATCTTCTTTTGAGGATCAGTTGCTGGTCAGTTTTTAAGAACTATCTTTCAGAAGCACAGGTGTAGGAAATTCCATTGTGTTCTAAGTCAAGCAAGCAGAGCAGAAGACCAGCTTGGCTGAACAAGGAATTCCTCGTGGTAATCAAGAGGAAAAAGAAGTTGTACAATCTTTGGAAGCAAGGTCAGGCTCCACAGAAAGATTACAGAGCTTTAGGTCGTATTTGTAGGGAGAAAACAAGAAAGGCCAAAGCACAATTAGAGCTGAAACTGGCCAGTGTTGTGTCAGACAACAAGGCTTTTTGAAGTATGTCAATAGCAAAGGGAGATCTAAAGAAAACATACTTGTTGAAGATTGTCACCTGACTAATAGAGATTAAGATAAAGCAAAGGCATGCAATGCTTTTTTGTTTGCCTCACCCTTTAGTAGTACTGATAGACATGGGGCTGCCCGGTCTCCTGAGTCAGAGGACCACGAGAGTGGGAGCAGTGACTTTCCATCTGCTGACACTGAAATTGTCAGGGACCAGCTGCATCAGCTGAGTGCTCACAAGTCCCTGGGGCCTGATGGGATTCATCCCAGAGAACTGAAGGACCTAGCAAATATCATGGCAGGACGCGGCTCAAAGATATACCAAAGGTCTTAAGAGTCTGGGGAGGTCCCTGCTGACTGGAAGCTCACCAGTGTTATTCCAGTTTACAATAAGGGCACGAGGGAAGACCCAGGGAACTATGGACCTGCTAGACCTTCTGGAATGAGATGTTTTCATTCATAAGTACCTTTCTTTCCTTTTAATAAAACCAGAAGATGAGGATCAAATAGTAGAAACCATTTCTGTAACTTTTATGGTTTTTACAGTCATTTGCTGAATTTCCCCAGTATTTGCAAACAAGTTGGGAATTCCTCATAATATTTAAGAAACTGACATAGCTCTCAGATTGATGAAGATAGCAGAAGGTGGTTCTAAAAAAATACACTGAGAAAGTGACAGTCAAATCATCTGTTATGTTTGCACTAGCAGCACAGTGTGACACAAAGCTTTCAGAGGAAGGGCAGTAATATAGCACAGGTCTGTAAAGGTATCCTGTCTACCCCATGGGAAATCAGGCACAAGAATATTTCAGGGTCGAGTGTACTGAAGGGTCTATTTGCAAAGTCTCTGGCTACTCAGCGCAGTACCTCACAGAAGAAGGAAGCACAAGGGAGCTGGTAGCACAGGCTAATAGCCAACAACTGCACGCCTTTAAGAATGCTTTACCCACAGTATACTGAAAACTGTGAAAAATCATGTAAGCAGCAGGCAGTAGGGACATTAGAGCAGCAGAAGTGCTGAGGCAGAAGGGGGGGCTCTCAAAGACTGTTTAGATGCCACATACTGTCACCCACAGCCATCTGTAGTGTGAGGGATTTCTTGAAGATCTGTGGGGTTTCCTTAAGAGTCACCATTAGAAGGTGATACCTCCTTTAGGTTTTGGGATAAAAAATGTTTCTCTGCTGTTCTCATACTCCTTTGCTAGAAGAATACATAAGAAGCTCTGCATATTTCATTATGCCTATTTCTCCTGAAGTGTATGCATATCTTTGCATATGGGTATGCTGCTCTTTGCTTTCATCTCCTTACATTTTTCTAAGAAATTATGTTAATGCACAGGGCTTTATCCAGTAAAATAAACAGCAGTACTGAACAGTTTCCTTGCTCACCGTTCTACACACTCCTTTACGACAGCAAAATTGCCATCACCAATCACCTTCCCCACTTTGTACTTCTCAAGAATGGTAGATGACCCTGAGAACTTGTTTCCATTCACGCCTGTAAAAAATAAAAAAAAAAGTCAATAATGCAAACTGAAGTGTCAGCAGGATGCAGTATATCCCCAATGGGTTCCACAGATACAGAACAGTCACAAATGCAAAACAAAACTTAAAATAAGCTGTTTTCTTCACTGCTTATTCCCTTGGTTTTATCTCAAACGTAAGAAAGAACAAGATAAACCCAAAGTTGTTTGACCTTTTAACACACAAATCAATTCTTACTATGGTTTTGTATAGGCATATTCTAAAAGTAATTAATGCAGTTAGAAGTTCTTAGTCTAAAATTTTCTGAGCTCGAATTACTTTTTTGAAGTACCTTTTTGCAAACTCAGTGTAAAAATGCAAATAAAATTCATCTGCAATGCACGTAAAAGACTCAAAAAGTTTTATCTGCTGATTTCCTTCAAGTTCCTATCTATGGCTGCTGCTGAAACATGCAAAGTGCAAGGAATGCTGGTAGGCACTTATTTCAGTATTTTTAAAAAAAAAACTACTCTTAAAATGAAATTTAAAAATAATTAAAAATAATTAACATTGCTTTAAAGAGATAAGGAATGAAAGGTTAAGTTTTCCTATGGTCAGTTGATAGGCCAGTGGTTCTACCTGAAGTACAATCAGCTCTTTTAAGGAGGGTTCCTCTTTCAGTCCAGCCCCAAACACATTTCTGGTGATACTGCAGGTCAAAATCAAATTCCTAACAGTGACTATTGAAGAGCATGGTCCACTGATATGCTACCACTTGACAAAAAAATTTACAAAATTTGTTTCCTATCTTTACTGCCTTGATGTAGAAAATGTAGTAACAATTTTTCCAAGATAAGTTTGTTGACAAGGTATCAAACATCTCAGAACAGAAAAGGATTTGGAACCACCTAAAAGTGCTAAACCAACTGTCACCTACAACATAATTTTTGCAAGGACTGTTAGCAATTACTGGTGTCCTACCTTCAGGACTCTGGCAACGGAGTGATTCAGGTACACCATTCACATTGGAAGAAGATCCACCATGTGGAGAGATCTATGGATATACACAAGAACTTTTTATTTCTGATGGTAATCACAAGAAAGAGCCATATAAGAAAGTAGCAAAGTTGGAAAAAAACCCACCCTAAAAACACCTATAACCAATCAGTTCACTTTTTACTCCCATTGTATTTTTATTCTTGTTTCCTCATCATCATAAGAATACATCATCACTTACACCAATTTAAAGATTCAGTCCCAATATTCCTATTTAGATAAGCAGTTGAACACATCTGAGTAAAAAGCAAAGAAAATTCCTTCCAGCTGCACCTACTTCCAACTATACACAACAGTCAGTTGTGTGGAGCCAACATTCCCTCCTCATTCGACACAAGATCATGACGACAAACTCTGCGCACGTTTTCATGTCAGCTGAGGCAGCCACCTCCAGACAACCACCAAGAGGCCAGTGCAGCAATCACGTGCTGTCATGTTGCAGTCTAACACATCTCTTCAGAGATGGCACTGTCTGAGGTTTCCCTACCTGAACTCTATCCAGATATGCTCCCTTTAGAGTAGCACTGTAACATGCTAGGAAGGTAATAAAGAAATGTTTGCGTGGCCCTACCAGTTTTCATTTAAAGAAGAGAATTTTGGCATAGGTGGTCAGGTACATCTATGATAATCAGATTTATTTACTAATCTATCGAGCTGTATTTTAGGTTACTATACATGTGAAGATTTATCACATCTACAAGCACTTCGAGTTAGATGTGTGATACACATCCAGACACAGATTCAGTTTTAGTAACTATGACACTGTAAAAAACAAATATCTAAATTATTTTGAAGCATGACGGCTGAAGAAAACTAATTTTCCTGCACTAAAAACTTAATTGGTACTTCATCTGAATCTTCACAAGTCTACTTACAGTCATCCTGTCATACTGCCCAGGGACAGACACAGCAATAAATTTTTATTTTAAAAAGGGGGGGAGGCATAGGAATGAATGCCATAAATAGTAAAATGTACTGGCTGTGTTCTGTACACCACTTTCGTAAGTTCTCCCATTACAGCTATATATGCTCCATAAAATTAAAATACATTTTAGATCATTCCCCCTCTTCTACGTAAAATTTCTTGCTGTTCTGTGAAGTTCCATATCTTGTTTTCTTCATGGGCTATTATAGTAGCTCACTACCCACCACATAAAGGATTAAAATGCTTCTCTGCCTTAAGCTTAGTGTCTGTTGAAATGGCTTTGCATGACACCGGGAATGCAAATGCAGCATTTTCCGTTTTAGCTGACATTGTCTGGTTACACTGCTGAATATTTTAAATCATTAACACTATTGTCAGTGAAAGAACTGAACTGACAGATAGGGATATTGTCTAAAGGCTCATGAAATGCTAATGAATGCTTAAGTTTCTAATGGCAGCTGAGCTGCCAAATCAGCTAAAGGTACAGTAACTATAAACTGTACAACTTAATTTTGCAGAGCCTCTAAAACAATGAAGTTTACTAGCATTTGGCACAGGAGTAGCATCAAACAGCAAGCAGTCAGCTACTACTCTGCTTCTCGATAATAACTTAAAACTAGGCTATGTTAATGCTGCTGCATTTCTGAGTTATCTATTTATTTAACAAGGATCAGGAACAAGGACATTTGGGTTAAATGACATTTGTGCAAAATCATGAGTCAGTTTTATAACCAGTCACATCTTCTTCAAGGATGAAGCAGAGCTAACAGAACAGATCACTCACTGCAAAGTATTAGTCATCAGCCTAAAATATTAGTAATCTATTTTGGGTATTCAGTGAGTGACAATACATGGGAATATCTAGCCCATATTTCCAACTTCCTTCAGTCTTGTAATCAGGGCAGAGCATGACAGGGCACATTCCTTCTTACCACAGTATTTACAAGAAAGCAAACAATAACAGGAAAAAAGCTAAAAGGAATAAAAAAAAATATTGCTGCTGTTGTGGCTGAGGTGTTAGATCAGAATCTGAAATGGCAGGTTTAACCCTAGCTCTGCCACAACTCCACATGTGGTGGGATTTTATTTTTTGTCTCATGAGAGTGTGAGGAAGGATCAGATATAAACCCATATTCTTCTGAAGTGGAATGGTACCTTAGTTGGCAAATTTTTGCACTCTGGATTAAAGTATTATCCATGACACAAATGTTTGTGGAAACCTTTGGGTATTTTTTTCATATCAAAGGAAATACCTAACTCCTTGGCAGCTAAATGGGACGGTGGCTTCTAGAGCATCCATCTAAATGCTTCCTGTGTCTGTCCTTCTTTCATGTCTAGAGAGAAATTAAGGACTTTAGCCACCAGGTTGCCAGGCATACAGAGCTCCTGTATACATTGTCCTGTACACATTCATCAAGTGCTGAAGAGACTGAACTGTAAGGTACACACATACACATATGTATGCAGACCCACATCCTTGTGTCTGGAAAAATGCAGACAGAAACATGGGACACCGACACAAACATTATTATTGTAATACCCTCCAAGTTCATCTAGCCAAACTTAAAAAAAGTAAGTCTATTACTGCTAACCTTTCCTTGAGTTCTGAGCAAACATTGCTGTGGTAATCTTTCATCTGAAGGCTAAGAAAGGAATGTGAACTCTCATACCTTCAGAAAAACTCCTTGGTATTCTCCAAGCAGCTCTGTCTTTATGAAAACATTCAAATTGGTGATGAATCTAACTGTAGACTATGAATATTTTAGTGAAACTGAATTAACTGTAGAAGTATTCTCTGAAATCTGGGGACACTTTGGTAGTGTCATTGTAATTCATCCTGGCAGGCTGCAGGAAGAAAGGGCTAAAACATATTCCGAAAGGAAACAAAACATTTATATAATCAGTATTTCATTTGAGATGTTGGCAGTATTTATTATTATAATGATTAACAGTAACATAATCTGTAAGACAGAAACTTTGTATTTTTTAAGCGATACAAAAACACTGTAGTAACCCAACTATACTGAGAAGCTACTTTTAAAAATACAATAGCCAATTAAAACGTGGTGATTATGCCTCCATTAATGTGAGCATATATGGTAGGGCATATAGATATATCATGCACTTTGTTGCACTATTCTGAAGAACCAGAGAAAGATTTACCCTTTTTCTAGAGATATTTTTGAGTGGCATCACTTTATATAAAGCATGTAGCTAACTGATGAGAATGGTGAAGGGACTTGACAACGAGTGCAACACCTCAGTTTCCCTACCAGCACAAATTAGCCAACTCTTTTCCTCCACTGCACAGGCAAAAAAGATGCTGAATTGCAAATATAACAAATGCACCACTTAAAGAGTCCCTCTATGAACTGCTATGGCACCTAGGCTGGATAATCGCATGTAAATATTCTTAACATGCAACTACCCACAAAGCACATGTGTACAAAATTGAGGAGATTAAAAACCTTGATGAAGATAGGCACTAATCCTTCAAATCACTTAAGCACATGTTTAACTTTAAGTACATTAACATCCTCATTGAAGTAAAAGGGACTACACAATAGCTGAAAGTTAAGCATACTTAAGTTATTTGTTGGATCAGGTTGTAATGCCCTTTCACTTCGGTCATTTGGCCAATCAATTGCAAAAATAATACTAAGACAAATTCAAACACGATGATACGTAAGGCAATTGGGATTCTAAGAAAGGCCTCAACTGTAAAGCTTCTTTATTTGTACAATTTTATTTTCTTTTTAAAAAAGATTATAAGACACTGTGGTACTTAATTTCAAGAGGGGACAATAAAGTACACCCAAGTAAGCGCAAGGAAGTTATGACACCACTTTCCAAAATATTAAATTTAATCTAGTCTCTGGATGATTTTTATGGTACAAATTGCGCATAGTAACAGATGCACAAGAAGAGTTAAGAGTGAAATTAACCCTAACAGCATTGCATTAAAATGCACACTTAGAAACAGAGAAAAATGTTAAACCTTTCAATTGTCACTTGCCCACAGAACAGCAAAAGGACTCCTCTCAGTCAGTTGTCACCTAATGCTCTATTATCATTATTTCTTAATCCATGAACTAGATTTTATCTCTACAGAAATTTAATAGAACAACCAGAAACTCGGCACATTTTATCAAAGAAGAATATTTACAGAGTCATTTACTTCATGCCCATACTTGTTAACTTTTATATCTAAATCTTCACCTTGAAGAAACCCTCTGCAAAGGCTGGATATCAAACTGGCTTACTGTATGTACTAAGCAATTAATAGCACAAGGGCACTCTGGCTGGAAGAGCTAAAAAGGACAGAAAGAAAGCCCTTTTCTTTAAAGATAAGCTGTTCATGAGGAATGTTTCCTGAGAGAAACTTTCTGTGCCTGAACAGAGCACTTCTTATAAAGTGTTGTGAAGCAGAAGGAATCCTTGGGGACTGAAGAGACTTCACCTTGAAGGAAAAATGGCATTCAGAGAACATGATGCAGGACTCCATGTCTGAGACTAAGAAAAATTGCTGCAGCAATCAGTATCTTTTGCAAGCTGACTGCCTTGATGTTTAGCACTATCACTTAAGCTCTATGTTGACTGTCAAACTACAAAAAGCTTAGCTAGGTTCTAATCTACAGTAAAATATTTTACTTTAAAAAATAAAAAGCTCTGGCTTTTCAAATAAAGCAGTTTTTAAAGTACAGTTCATGTGCAGCTGCTCTGATGCTCTACTCTTTACAGGTAGAAATGTCAACCCTGATTCGTTCCCTTTTTTCTGCTGCCTCAAGCTCCTATAAAACCATTAAGTGCTGCTGTTTCATCTTCTACAAAAACAAACATATGATTTCTACACAACAAACCACTCAAAATATTGCATTCCCAAAGCCAGAAAACTCTTAAATACAATTTATTCTGTCACTCTCTGCCATGGTATGTATATCTACATTTTCATTCAGCTGTAGTGATGGCGCCTTCTCTATACAACTGCAGGAAGCTGAACTGCTTGTCTTTGCAGCAATGCAGTCTTGGCAACAAGGAATTACTTAACAATAGGGAAAAAGCAGCAACCTCAAAACAATAAAATTGTTCCCTGATTTCTCCGTTTTCCTCATCAGACTAACCAAAACCAATTCTACAAAAAAAAAAAAGGGGGGTTTCTTTAAAGAATATGGTTTTTTATATTGATACTTCCCCAAAAGAGACACTCCTACTAGAACATAATCAAGAAACAAGTGTGACTGAACAGCACACTTGATCCTTTTGGAATTTACCCTGCGATTCACTAGATAACATTCCCTATCTTTTAGTTTCAGGAGCACAGTTGGGATACTCCTACTGAACAGATGCATCCTAATGGAATAAACCAAGAGGTACTCACTACTTCAGTAACACATCAGGTCTGAGATGCTTAATTTGGTTTTGCTGTTTTCTTTGGTCATATGGGGATGTATTATTTGACACGAAAACCCATTAGTATCCAGCATCAATTAAATTCCAAATTGAAAAAGTACAACAGCCTACTTGAGTGAAACAGACAGTGAAGGGGAAAGAGGACATGTCCACTTTAGTGAGAATTGCTTGTTGCTATCAGAATTATCTCTGTCTTAATGGGCTTTAATCGGCTAAAAGCAGACAGGACAGCAGTGGAAAAAACGAAGCAAATTATCTAGTTTCTAAACTTGTAATTTCATTAAAGACAGACAAAAGAGCATTTGTTAAATATAGTGCAGACTAGATGGGAGTCTAAGCCCGATGATTTTGGTGTTCTCTACTGTAAGATCTACTGCAGAGTTGTCCAGACAAACTTTTAAGACACACAGCTCTAATTCCCAGTGTCAGAACTATTACTGCTCTTGGAAATGCTTTACAGGAGAAAGCCTAAACTATGTTGCTTTGGATAAAGAGTAGCTATGGGATGGTACAGGACAACAACATAAAGACAGAGTTCAACAGTAAATTACCTCAATGAACCAAATAACTTCAAACATAATTAAACAAAGCAATAAAAATAAAAAACAAATAAATTAAAACAAATATTAAATAAATTAATTAAATAAAATCTTTTGTCAGAATTATCACAGAAGCCTGGCAGAAACCAGTGGCATTACTCCTTGCAAAACAAAGACTTGATAACAATTAGCATGTCAAAACCCAAACCTAAGTACTATTCAAATCACGTCCTTTAGGCAGTCTCTTAACTGCGAAAACAGTTTTCCACAGAATTATGCAGCCTCTTCACAGACAGGAGTTCACCAATAGGAGCTATTACTTGATGAGAATAATCAGTGCAAACCATCCAGGCTGCTTTAAGAAAGGCTGCAATTGATGATTCCATAAGAAAATTCTCCTTGAAAGGACAGCTGCACAAATGCAGCCAAAAAGATGCTCAACTGTGCCTCAGGCTGTTCTTTTTATTTTACTGAGAGAAAGGCACAGAGCAGCCTCCAAGAACTGTAAATGTCACCAGTTTTTAAGTGGGAGAGGAAGGGAATTCTCTTAGTGCAACACAGAAAAATCTGCCAGACATGAGGCTGCTCCCAAAGTAACTCCTCAAATGCTTTCAGACAGGAGACTGCATTAAGGGGTGAAATTGTGTGCCACAGATGGAGAAGGGTGCTTCAGATGAAATTTGGGCAATGCTACAAGACTACAAGGCATTGAAAAGAGGATACTACATTTATATAGGCTGAAGGAATATAAATTACTTGGAGGATTTCTGCAGTCCATGGAACAACGGAAAATTTGGAGGGTAAACTGGCATATTCAAGCCACCACCACCCTCTGTCTTTCCTAAGCTGAGTGTTCAAACCCCGCTAACCAAACACAATACAAAAATCTTACTTCAAATCTATTCTCCATTTCATACTAGCAAAAATTATACTAGCAAGGCTACCCTACAAAATTACAACTTTTTCCTTTTTCTTTTTTTTTTTTTCCCTTCAGCACCACTGAATACATTCAATGAATAATGGAATGTAGGGGTTTCTACAGTTCTTTTCTACTTACCTTGAGTCCACGAAAGCTGCCTGGGCTTGTTGGTGAAGAACTGGAGGACTTTGTAGATTTTGGGGTAGATAATTGACTGCTTGGGGTTCCATTAACTGGTGAAAGCAATAAAAGTAAACAAATGGAAGAACAGATTAATAAAATTCAGAAACTGTAACTTGATTTTAGACCTAACATACTTCTCTTAACAACTTATCCCTCAAGTCTGCATACAAAGACCTCCTCAAAAAAGACTCCTCAGCATTTGGGAATAAATTACAGACTTGCATGCCACACAACTGCACCCCAAAAAATTCATGTGGATGGATGTGGGTTCAAAAAGACACACAAATATTGGATTTTAATTCCAGAGATTAGAAAGGCCTATTCTGTCCTTTGCCAGTGCAAGAGTTTTGCGTAAATAACAGCCACAGCCTTTAAAAATTACACAATTTATTGTGAAATCACACAATGAAATTTGTATAGAAAAAATGCTAAAGACATTTGACCCTCCTTCTATTCATTTTGGATCAACACTACTTTCTAGGTAGAATGTTTCACAGAACACAAGTTGTTTGTTTTTCTTCCAAGAAAAAAACCAAACAATTATGAACTGTTTGGATTATAAAGAACTTAGGCAGTAGTTCAGAAAAAATATGGATTTAGGGGGAAAAACCTCAACAAGGGAAAAGCTGTAGGTTATTTCTGAACTTCCAATAAGTACAAGTGTCTGTGAAAACATACACTCCCTCTCCCTTTGACTTAAAGAGTTCATTTATGTTAAGTCCAGTTTTCCAGACAGGCCTCATACAACATTTGTTATATCTCTGGTGACTTGAATATAACTTAAGTCGGTCCTTGTATTTTTCTGAAAAGAACAAACTGAAGAATTTCATTATGCAGACAGAATAGCACACTGTCCACCATACACAAATATGATGCAATGTTATATGATCAGACATTATTTCCTTTCTAACTGAACCTCATTTTTTGTGGGAGAGAAAAATAATAAGCAGAAATTTAAGAGCTAGAAATGTTTTGTAGCTGATTCACAGTGATGAATTATTTATTCATGAAGAAAAAACAACTCTGGTAAATAAAAACTTAGCTTCAAATTAATTAACAGATACACCTGCAAATATTCTGTCATAGGTTATGCATCACTTCTTAAACAGTGCTATTGGATTTATTTTACAAGTGTCCACTGACCTATTACATTAACATTCTCTGAGTGTCGAAGATGCCCTCCAAGGACTATTTTTATGACATGGGCAGTCCATCTGCCAGTAGGCCAGGCTGACTGCATTGCAACTTCCATAAATCCCTGTTTTTCACAAAAATCTTTCTCTGGTGTATGACGTTAAGATATAACTAATTAGCATTTAGCTACAGAATAAGTCTATCTTGAAGTCTGGTAACTTGGATTTACATTCTCACTTCTGTTGTAGGACTAGTACTTTCTCCTAAAAATATTCAGTGTGTCTAGGATATTTTTGTCTTGACTTTAACAAGGATTGCCTGTAAGAACAACAGGCGAATTACTTAAGTGGGTTTTTCTAAGAAGCTAAAAGTATTTAAGAGTATACATCCCTCCTGCACACTTCATCACTTTGTTTTGGATAATCTTTTTGAAACCTGGCACATCAATACATCCTTGTTTTATAAAGAATTTGCAAGTACGACAATGAAAAGAGCTACTGAATCCTGTTTTCTGCATGACCAAAAATGAGATATTTCAGTAGAAGAGTTTGCTTCCAAATGACAAACTGTTACTACAGGAGGAAAAGATTTTCATTTGTTCACAAATTCTTTTATATGGCTCACAGAAATGTCACTATTTCCTGAACATGACCATTAAGGTCTACACTACAAGGCATCCTTCTTTGTCTCTAAGTCACTTCCATCCTCTTAAACAGTGACAGAACCACTAAACTGTACCAGTGAAACTGGCTGGTTAACGTAATGTTCTCTCCTCTCAAAACTGTCTAAGGGAGAACATCCCACTGACAGTACTGTAGCTCTTTGCTAATGTCTTAGCAATGCTTGGTGGACAAGGGTGGTGTTCTGAGCCAGGGGTGTGACTAGATGACATCCAGAGGTCCCTTCCAACTTTTGTCCTTTTATGACTCTACAACACATGGTTCATTCTGTTGAGGATGCTACTGAAAAGAGGCATCTGTAGATTCCTTTTTGCCAATGTCTTCTGAGATCCACTGCATGTGAGTTGGTACAAAACTGCAACCACAGAAAAAGCTGGAATTGGCCCTGTGTAGATGTAAAAATTTTGCACTTATAGGGAGTCAGCACTTGCTTGTGTTGGTTTTGTCTGGAGTAGAGTTAATTTTCTTCACAGAGCTAGCACAGGGCTCTGTTTTTGATGGAAAGTGTTGATAATACAGGGATGGTTTTGTTATTGCTGAGCACAGCATCAAGGCCTTTTCTGTTCCTCACATGGCCTGCCAGTGAGTAGGTTGGGGGTGCACAAGGTGTTTGGGGGGGACACAGGCAAGACAGCTGACCCTGACTGACCCAAGGAGTACTGCAGACCATACGGCATCACACTCAGGAAAAAAACTAGGGGGAATTTTGGCAGAGAGATTGCTACTTGGGAACTGGCTGGGCATCTGTCATTGGTCATTTGCATCACTTGTCTTTCTTGGGTTTAATTTCTCTCTCTTTGTTATTTTCCTTTGCATTACAATACTGTTGTTGTTACTATTATTGCAATTATTAAACTGTTCATAACTCATGAATTTTCTCACTGTCACCCTTCCAATTCACTTCCTTCATGCTGCTGCAGGGAGGAGTGAGCAAGTGCCTATGTGGTGCTCAGTTGCTGGCTGAAGTTAAACAGCTAAAACCGCTATTTCATAGAGCAGCACCTTTTTTTTTCTCCCCACTCAAAAAACCACACGAGCAATCTGTACAGGCACAAGAATTGTACAGGCAAAAACTTGTCTGATCCTATTGATTTGCTGATTATTTCACGTACATTTCAAACCTAATTTTTTCATCTATTCTCTAAGCATAAATCCTTTTCAGGTTTCTTTCCACATGCATACCAGTTTGAACATACAGAAAAAAAAATCTCTTCTGTCAGTCTTAAACAATTAGGCTACAGTTCTTTAGCATATTGGAATATTTAAAACTGCAAAACTATTAATACTCTTTCAATTGTTAACTTCTAATAGGGTCCAAAGTCTTAAGTTATTTGCTAATCAAATTATATGTTACTTGTTTCACAGATACTTTCACTTTGAACTGAAGGTTCAGAGAGGTTTCTCAGTGTTTAAGAACTTAGGCTGAAACAATAAAAGAAAACAAAGAGAGATAAGAAAGTGCAGATAAAATGAAAACCTACAACATGGTTTTGCACTGCTTTTTTCAGTAACATTCCTGTCTTTTTTTGCTGGTTGAAATTTTCTCTTATAATAAGCTTTAGAATAGACATATAAATGTGTTGCTCCTCAGAACGCTCCTCTACCTGTAGTCAAATTATACCTCTAAAAATTTAACTTTGACACCATTAGCAGATGTCCAACAAGTAAAAAGCATTATTTTGCTCAAATAATCTACTTCAACAAAAAAAACAACACCCATTATGTCTCTGCTTCATCGAATGCAAAATGTGTGTTTCAAGCTTGAAAATATTCACAAACACAGCAAAAAGAATACAGGTAAATGGAGAGGGAGGAGACACACTACTGATACACAGCCATAATAGCAATGGCTCACCTGGGGATTTTGCTGAAGAATGAGCACTGGAGTAGTGGCCACCCCTCTTTACTGTACTCATGTATTTGACACAAAGGAAAAAGACATTAAGGAAAGAAGTTATTAAACAGCTCTGAGCATGCATGAAAGGAAGAAGGGTAAATAAAGATAAGTAAAGACTACATGAAAAAGAAAGGCAAGTAAACAGAAGGATAAATATCAGACATTTGGATAAATTTTTCAAATTGACCAAACCAAGGGAGGTCCAAGTAGAAATAAGTAAGGCAACAACAGCACTGATTTATAAATACTTTGCATAAAATCCATTGCTGATAGATATTCTACGCGATCTCATTGGAGGCAACAGAATTGCACGAAATGTAGATCAGTTGCAAAACTTGTCCTTTATGCTACATTTTTCTGTGATCCTTCTTTGAAGCTTTTCAGTTAAATATTCAACCTTTACAAACAGATTATAAATATTCTACTTTGAAAGAACCCAAAGACATAAAATTACTTTAACCAGTGTCAATTAAGCAAAACAAATATTGACGTGGAAATGAGAATATGGAACATGTCACAGGTTTGAATACACACACGGGAGCTTACATGTACAGTTACATTCAAAAAAGAGCATTGTATATTTACATATTCAATGGTTTGATTTCAGGGCTACTTCTCCAGGTCTGAGAGAAAAAAAATTAAAGTTTTACTATATTTAGAAATTAAATGCAGAGGTTAAAAAAAAAAATTAAAACCCCAAGTTTCTCCCTTTATTTATTGCACAACAGACTCAATGGTTGGAACATATGATGTTCAAAACCTTTCTTGAAATTACAAGAAGAAAAAAAATTCTCTGCTAACGGGCAATAACATCACAGTACATCTCCTAAATTTACTTTAAACATCAAAGTCCTGTATTTCCTGCAATATTTGCCTTATATAGAAAAAAATCTTTCAAAACTTAAGGGTATACTCTACTTCAATGAACACAAATTTAACCACATAACCACCTTGTAGTTAACAGTCTTCAAGAAAATCAAGTGCCATGCTGAAAACATATCCCAAGTGTACAATTAGCACAAATCATTTCAATGTGAATAAACTGAAATTATTTGTTCCTGCAATTAAAAAATAGAAACCATATTTCTTCCCAGAATTAAAAAAAAATGCAAATTTTATTTTAGATTAGTATTAAATCTATGAGCCAAACTGAAAGAACATTCTTTTCTCCTCAGGAAACAAAGCATGGCACTTGTATTTTAGACAGAGCCAACAGCTTTCTTCACACTATTAAACAAATTCTAACTTTCATGTATTTCATGTGTTCAGCTTTTTCCTAGAAGTAGTACCTGAGGCAGGTGATTTGCTTCGACGTGAAGGTCCTGGACTTTTGGATGCAGTGTGCCTCATGCCAGATGATCGGGAATAAGAGGACTTCATAACACGACATTCTACAAAGCAAGCAGGTAAGAGTTTTGCCAACAGCTCAGTGTTACAGCCTTCCTCCACACACCCCTGATGCTGTTTATTATCCAGAAAATGCCCTCCTGAACTAAACAAATTTGTAAGAGCATCTCAGAACTCTAACCTACTTCGCATAAAAACATATTTGAGCTACTCAAATACTGTATGTAATATTTTGCATATAACACTTCTTCATGTCTTGAAGCTGGTTTATTACTATAATTTAAGTTTGTACATATGCTGATGCCAAGGTTCTTCTGATAATTCAGTAAATTCTGCATGCTGTAACAGCAGTTTCATATAGGGCAACTGCACAGCCAGCACCATTTCCCTTCTCTTGCAAGAAACTGATGCTGTGATCAATTTTTGAACAGGTGAAAAACGTCTATTGTTTCCAAAAGGCTGAAACAATAGATTACTGTCATTTACCATCAGCTATATATTATTAAATAAAAGACAACCTAAGTGGAAAAGTAATCAATAGGCATACATGCACTGACACTTTGGAAACATTTCATTCCTACAGCTGGCATCGTTAGCAAATCATTCTGAATGGAATCATATATATTTCCCTCCTAATTTTGTCCCTGTTATTCATCACTGCAATGTCAATGTCATCATCAAAAATACTAAAGTTGAGCTGTATGCCCTGCTAGTCATGTTCCTCTCTGTACCTAACCTGCTTTTCCAGAGTTATTAGAGGAAGCAGGGACCACCAAAGCTGAAGAGACAAAGGGAGGAAAAAACCCTCCATCACTGGGTTCTCAGTGAGGAAATGAGCCCAATTAGTCTCTGCACCTCGTAATGTGAAAAGTAATCTCATAGCCTTAAAATGTGTAAGAGAAATTAGGATCATGGCCAGACTGGGATTTGCATTGTGAGTTAATACAGAGAGGGGGTAGATGTCTCATTCCGGGAAACATTCAAGGTCAGGTTCAATGCAGCTTGGAACCATGTGAACTTTTTTTTGAAGATGTTGCTGCTCAGGGCTGGAGGGGTTGCAGTAGATGACTTTTAAAGGTCTCTTCCAACTCAAACCATTCTATGATTCTATGAACATGGAGAAAAAAACCCAACATGTATATGATTCGATAATCCAGGACAATTCTAAACCTGCCTGGTAGAGGCAGCTTTTCTTTTATTTTCCTTGAACTTTACATCATAAAGTTTCTCTTCACAGAAAAACAACTTTCATAAACAAGTTAAATTCATGATTTGTCCAAGGTAGACAGGACAGGCACAAAGTCCCAATTTGTCTCACCTCCTTCCCTACCCAACAACCCCTATAATCTCACAATATATAAAGGATCAGCACTTGGTCTACAGCAGACAAAACTGGAATATGTGAATTGTCTGGCAGGACAATTCAAGACCTGAAACGAGCAGGGTTACATATGTGACCTTTTAAAAATCTCACAAATATAGAAACATGGAAATTATCTTACAGTCACAGATGTCAAAAGTGAGCATTTTTAACAGATTTCAGATTCATTATATTGATGACTGAACCTTTCAAAATTCAATGCTACTTTCCATGTAACTTTAGAGACAGTGTCTGTTTTGCAGGAAAACAGATCAGGTTTGTTAGTGCATTTTAACAGGTTCACAGAATCCAGATGGCGGTTTGAAAAAACTTTTTTGATCCATAGGAAGATGTCTTTCCATGTATAGTTTCCTAAATGACATTAACTCTTGAGGATTGAACAGGGGAGCTGGGGGGATATTTTATTCTTTAAGTGGGTTTAGGATGTACAGTCTTACCGCTGTGATCTAGCACGAAGTCATCCTGAGCATACCGGTACTTCTCAGGCCCACACGCAATGAAGACATCGTCATCTCCAAAGAAGTCTTGCAAGCACGTTACCTTGATAGCAAAATATATAAAGCAAAATGAACAAATGCAATACTTTCAAATACTAAATCCTCAGTTGGCCAGCAACAATAAGTTTGTCTTTACCTTTTGGCAGTGATACCATAATGTTCTTTTGTAATCATACAAACACTTGAGTTCCCCAGTACTTCAGGTCTCTAGTAGTGCAGGAAACCTCAGGGCCAAGAATGTAAAACATGACTACTCCCTACTTCCAAAAACACCTTCTCTTCTGTTTAACACCTCTATTTTTGCCAATAAACTACATAAGCACTGATGACTTTTGCCTTTAACTACATATGCAGGCTGATGACTTTGATAGGAACATCTGAAAATACTATTCAAATATCAAAGCTTCTTACATTAATTGCTTGTAGGAAAATCTGTTGAGTTAAAGAGATTGCATCTGGAATTTATTTATTTGTATGCTCTGTTTTAATGCCCTGTTAAAAAAATAAAATAATTCCTCCTTTTATGAAAAAGTATTTCATATTCAAGAAAAAAAGAAAGAGAGTCCCTTCCATGATCTTTGCAGTTGTCTGTCCTTAATTATCCCAGTAATGATGTTGCAATGTATTTCAAGAAGGATGGGGATATCAGAAAGAAAAATGTTTTTGACATTCTTTAAAAACACAAAATCAAAGACCTTGAAAAAACTTCAAAAGTCAATAAAAATCCATTTGTGAAGGAGCAAGTGTTTGCTTTAAAAACAATGAAAACCAAAAAGCTACAACAAGAAATTCCACTGAATTCTAACTCCCTTGTAAGGAAAAAAAGTGTTTGTAGATAGCAAGCTATTTTTTAAAATTCAAACAGATTAAAATTTTGCTGTATTGTTTCCATATTCATTTTAACACTTCACACCCAAATGAAATCTGGAAGTAAAAGTCATGTAGAAGCTACGTAATTTAGAATTATTTGGTAAAACTACAAAATTAAAGTGGTAAAACAAAAAACTGCTTTTAGAGAAACTAGCTTTTTCTCCTTCCCCAGGTACCTGTCAACAACACCATTTCCCTATTTTACCCACTGTGATAATACTAAACATTGGCAGAGCTACGAGAAGGGGTCTCTACTGCCTGAAATATTCCAAGAAACACTCAGAATATCAATGACCCTCAGCTCTCTGCAAGACCAGCACAGGGCATTTCCCAGCAGCGCAGTTGTCATGGCAGCTAACCCAGGAGAACAGCCAGATACTCACCGCAGTGCCACATGCAGTATCCAGCATTTGTGTCACTGTGTTATGCAGCCAAAGGGCTCCAGCCATCACCAAAATCCTTTTATTGTTATCTAATGGCTGCAATGACAATTTGCTCTCATAGAGGAGAGACATTTTCAGCTCTGCTTGAAACAGCTGCTTCAAGATAACCAAAAAGGCAGTGAAAACTGGATTCAAAAGGCCGTACAATTTAAGAGAAGTTTCGCTAACTTGGGATTTGTTCCTCTCTGCTTAATAACTCTCTCTACCAGTAAGAGGACTCATCATCATTTCCACAGATTTCAGGAATCCAGCAACCAGCCCAAGCTCACCACTACAGGAAAAGCTGTGAGAAAGGTTCCACAACACTTATCCCACACAGGCAGAGATGTTCTGTGAGGTTCAAGTTCACACCCAAGGCCCCTAAAATTGGGTGCCACTTCCACAAGTTCTGCCTACCCACCACTGCTCTACTCGTGCCCCCAGTGCCTTTGCAGTGCGTTTTGAGCAGGTTGGAGTTGGAGTTAAATGTTGTGGTTTAGCAGTGCCTAAAATTAATCCTTCTGCTCTGATTGAAAGCCTTGCCCTCACCCCTTAACCCATCCAGTATAACATCCAAGCTGAAGAGTAAGGGAGGAGGAAATGACAGGTTTCATGTCAGACTCTGCATGCAGCAGCATCCTTTTGTTGTCTGCAGAACAATTCTACAAAGGAAGGGTCAGATTTGTGCACAAAAGCTGTCAGGAGTACCCTTAGAAATGCACCAGAAAATCTGCTAAAAATGGAGATTGGGAATGAATAAAGAACTTTATGAAACATATTAATTCCCATAGGGGCTTTCTCATATGTCCATGTATATAGTTTCCCCAGGCAAGAATACACAGGAGTAATCATGAGTGCCAGTGATCAGACAAACTGCTGGAGGTAGAGCAATGACACCTCCATCTTGGAGCTCAGGCTAATTCCAGCCTCTCATTCTGCTCACACGCTGTTGTATCTGACCTGTGTGACTTCCACCTGCCAGTCACACACCTCAGGAGACTTCAGCTTACTGCAAAAGACACTAAATACACTTATAACTGAAAGCCAGCTAAGTGCAAGTATGAGAAAGATTTACACAGATGCTCTCTATATTCCAGCAGTGAATACTGGAAGTCCTCCTTCTCCCTACAAATAGTCCAGAATGGCTAACATAAAATACACAAGAAGAAAAAAATATTGAACAATTGCACGCAACAAGGAATAAAGATCTGCTAGCATTTACAAGTCCCAAATTACCACACATGATGAGGTGAGGGAAGCATTTTTAAAACCAAGCTCATGGAAATGTGTTTTCCTAAAAGGACTTTTTCTAGGCTTTTATCATAATAAAGTCAAAGGCACATCTCTCAAGGTGCAAACTGATGTTAAAATGAAGTCTTCATTTCCTACAGGATTAAAATTAATGTATACAGTGTAATTAATGATAACAACTCACTTAGTATACAAGAAAATATTCAGAGAAAGCTGAAATTAATAACTTGTTTGCACATGTTTGTAAATGCTGCAAATCCACCACAGTCTAACTTGCAAAACACACGATTCTGCTCCAAAGAATATATGTACTTAGGTCATACAGGAGTTTTTTTGTAAATTTGATCAGAATTCAATCAGTTTAGAAATTTAAAACCAAAAAATTTTGAACATTTTTTCAAAGAATGTCAATTATTCCAATAAGTTAGGGATAAAAACTTAGTTTTTCAAACTAGTGTAGCACAATGCTGCTTCTTTTTTCACTAACCCTCTATATAGTCTCACCCACTCTTTGTTTTGCTGTGCTTAGCACTAAAAGAACTGTTCCGTTGTTCAAAATCTTTCCTAAAATGCCTTTCCAAAGAAGGTGGTATTAGCAAAGCTGCATAGGAGTGTATCATAGCAAAATCAGTCAAATAAATATGTACTCATTCATTCAAATAACAACTCTGTTGCTACTCCTCATGCTGTGAGCTTTCATGCATGAACTTGAAAACATGAAAAGCTTTAGACACCTTGAGGAAGGTCAGCACCAAAATGAGATTTGATATTTAACACTGTTGGGAGCTTTTTTAAAATTAATCATCAAGTAATTTTTGAGACTCAGATCTGTCCAATTCCTAGTTTACATCCACAAAAGCTCTAGACAAGTACCTTCAATGCACGCTTTCCATCACTGCCTTTACAGAAAAGCTCAATCAGAATGTCTCTCTCCTGCCTGTGGCTTTAGTTACCACAGAAAATGCTCTTTTAAAAGAACAAAATGAATACGATTTGTTTGTCCACAGGAAAAAAAATCTACCTTAAATCTGACTTCTTTTTTTATTTTTTACCAAAGGCATATGCAGAGCTGAACAATGAGGTTTTTTGGGAGGTTTATCATTATAGCCAACACTACAAAGGTTTCCACCAAAGAAGTTTCACACTTCCTTGAATTCTTTTTTTCCCGTCCACAAAGAAAACTGAAATATATTTTGAAACAGTGCTCCAGGAACACTTTAGAAAAATGTTATCTTGTTAACTTTAACTGTTTCAATTAACATGTTTAAAATGTCTTAAACCCTATTTACTTCTAAATACAACACCCATTCCCATACAAACATTGTCCATGTCCTGCTGGTAATGCCACTGCCTTCCCCTTATTTAGAACAAAAAATGACTTAGTGCTGCTCCTCTGACAACTCAAGACTGCTCAGGTCATCTTGTACTGCTTTTCTTCAAAATACGTCACCATACACAGCAGAGTGGATCACATTTGCGTAGGACTGAATTGGATTTTTATTCAGTCCTTTAAAGATACTTCTAATGGCCTAGAATCACAAGAAGGAACAAAACAGAATAAGGAAAAGCAAAAATGTTGTCTGAGAAGTTTCAGAATAAACATAACTTGAAATCAATATTACATTTTCTTTTTTAGTAGAATCACTACAGCATTATTGTGGGCCTGTGCTGTCAGAATCCTTTCACTTGCATTCTCACCACAGTTTTCTGAGAACACGTGCAAAGGACTCAGGGTATCACTGCTGCTTGATGGGCTTCAAAAATATCAGAGGACAACCTAATTCATGCAGCAGCATCAGGAGAATTAAACTGTAATTTGCTTCAATGGCTACAAACCCAAACAAGTATGCAAGTGGCACAATGATCCAATGATACAAAACTTGAATTGCTTCTTATAAAAAAAGCAGTCTTTCCTCATAAACCTTTTCCCCATACATCCCAACTGAGGACACCCTGAAACACTGGATGAAGTTTATTGAAAAACAAAAGACCTTTCTAAGAGAGGTACATATGTTATGTTACATTATGTTACAGAAGTGTCATGACTAACAACAGTTTGCAAGACAATTTATGTTAAAGCACTGCAAAATCACACAGCTATAAGCACAAAAAAATGTGGTTTACATGCAGAAAAAAAAAGTGAAAATGGGGTGTTGAAAAGGAAGGGAGAGAAACGTATCTATTTGAAAAATCAAATTCCTGATCCACCACTGTCCACCAGTGCCGTGCTTTCATGTCTCATACGCCCATCATATTTACCTTTTAAAACAGGCTTATATTACTGACAAATATTTATAACCAAAGAAGTTTGCTCTTTCCAAAGAAATACTTCTTCAGTCAGATCAAGCCACTGGACTAGAATATTCCAGTTGTGATCCATATGGAAATCTCTTTCCCATTACCACCACACACGCCTTGAAATGTAATTTACATCAATCCCTACTCCCACCTCTGAAACTACCAAACAGAAAATACTTTCCCTTGGGAAGAAACATGTATAATGATCAATCTTTTATAGATAGAATTCAACACATATTCAATGATTGTCCTTTATGGTGAAGTTACGATGAAAAAAAAAAATGAAATAATAAGTGAACATTTATCATGAATGTATTTGTCCTCCAATCTCCAGAAGAAAAATACTAAAAAAAAATTAGGAGACTGGTGCCACAGAGGTTTTATAAAAATTTGAAAAATTAACGGAAATTCAAATTCTCCGAAATCTTTAATGCTAAACAGAGTTTTGTAATCATATATCAACTGCCTCCAGACAGGAGCCTGCTGGATAAACTGTATTTATTCCAGCTCTACAAATATACTTCATTTTAAACGTAGCAGGAAGAGCTGTAAAGACAAATAGTTTGGCTTAATTTAGTATGTCTGATTCCATTTAAGTAAGCAGCTACAGGACTGTGCAGTTTAAGTCTGGAGAGCCACACCCTCTGTCTGGGGAAAGCTTCTCTGGATGACAAATTCTCTACAGCAGCTGAAAATGGAACTAAAACATTAAAACTGGAAAAGATATGTGAGGTTATTTGTATTTGTTTTAACAATAGAAGAAATATTTGTATGTACTGACTTCAAGAAACAGGATATGGTGTAAATATTTTAAAAAGGAAGCACATAACATAGGAGGCAAAAGGAAAACTGGCATGCACAGCAACAGCTGGATTTGTGAACGTATTTTCAGGTCAGCAGTTTAAGGCTGAAATTCTTGAAGAAACACTGTGGGGTTTTTCCCATGAATTGCTGGGAAAAAAAAAAAAAGCCAATAATGTGTTAAATGTCAGCGTGGCAAATCTAGATACAACCTCCCTGCACTGCCTTCAGTGTGAGGAGTCTCCACATTTCTACTGGGAAATGCTGTTCCTCTTTGACTGGGACAGATTACAACTGTGCTGTCCTGATGGTTCTGCCCTTTTCCCCCGGTATCAACTTTTTTTTTCTGAGCAAGCAAAAGCCAAATACTTGTCTATTTTGCCAGTCAGGTCATATTTGCAATCATCATTTTTGTTTCCCCTTCTGAAATATACTTTGCACTGCCACTTCCTCTTCACTGCCATTCAGCCTCATTAAAATTCTTGCACTGTTTCTGAAGCTGCCAGCCTCCCATTTCAAGGGTTTATGTGTGTCCTATAGTGCAAAATGCAAGGAAAGCACTCCTGCAGAAACAGGTCAACTGTCTGTTTCCTATTTCACTTCCATCACCAAGAGGAGGCTTAACTTGGAAAAGGAAGTTTCCTCTGGGCAGCCTCAGGAACTCAAAAAGGAAGGTGAAAAGGGCATTCCCACCCTTTCCAACTAAGTACTGTGATTTTAACACAGGTTTTTTTTACTTTGGAACTTCCCCTTGGTCTCTGCACTTTCTCAGAATAGCGTGACCAGGGGAAAGAGGGTGTGTTTAACCAATATTCTTAAATACTTACTAAGCCATCAACGCCCTTCATGATTGAAACAAGAGGCACTAGAAGTTCACTACTAGATTATGGCAGCTATTTGCCTGGTTATACTGAGTCATGTTTCCTGATATGTCTTTAGTAAATAGCTGGAGAATAGCCAGATGGGTAGCTAGAATACACTCAGGAAGTAGAAATACAGAGAAAACTCAAACCAATGAGCCCCTAATATGCCCTTTAAAAAATACTGTTATTGCCAGAATTATTTTTTCAATTAACAACCTAGTCACTTGGTAGAAATGACAAAAGTGTCAAAGGCAACTATACTAAGCAATTTGGAAGCAGGCAAAAAAGAAACTGTTCCAAGGGTCAGAAGCCCACACTGTACACAAGAGCAGCAAGAAAACCCACTGCTACATCAGACACATAGTAAACCTGGAAAATCAGGTCAAATGATAAGACTCCTGCTGGTATAATGAAGAAGCACTTGACATTTGCAAAAGCTTCCGTTCCTCCCCAGCTTATGTCCTCTGTGACAGCTCTACTACAGAATCTCTCTGGGAATTCCCAAAGTAAATAAAATTACACAACACCAAAAGAAGGGTAAGCAAGCTGCTAACATTTGACATAAGGCACGAAAGAGCTCAAATGCTACTAAAACTGGGCACACCTGCCCAAAACAGCTACATGGTAGACTGGGGGCTCCTAAAGTTTGACGACATAAAATCATGAGCTTGAGAAACTCTAGACAACTTTCCTACTGGCTGTAGCTATGAGGATTATGTGATGCATCATAATAACTTCCCCAACAGTCAACGTCCATGAGGTAATTAGCAGACAAGGAGAAAAAAATCCACTCCTTTGTTCTCTGAAAATAATTGGAATTAGGTCAAATACCTCTTAATTTCTGAGGCTCAAATGAACAATTATTTTGTCTGCAACTGAAACATGAAAAACAGAAACAGAGATTACATCATGTAGAAAGAATGCAAAAGTATCAACTGTGTTACAAAATTCAAAAATTCATTACCTGATCTTCTGGTTTGTGACTGTGCATCTTGACCAGCAAAATTACTTCAGATTTTTAAGACTATGATTTTTCATTCTATTAACTTACCATATTTCTTAAAATAAAGAAACTTTTTAAACATGGGGCTTAAAGGTTTGTTTGCAATTTACTCAGGGGCTCTAAGACCTTTCTAATAGTACCAGTTAACCTGTTTATTGAAACTTGTTGGTGGTCCTTTTTCTCTATAGTTAATTCAAATAGTTCACTTGGTTTTGGTCTCACTCTACAAAGTCCCTAACCATGCAGTTGGTTAGCTTTAGACTTTAGAGCATTTCCACCACAGTCAATGAAATTATTCACATTTATGAAGCTATACACAACCACAGCTTGTCAAAGGTCTGAGGACCTTCTGAAGTCTGCTGGACACTGCAATAAACTATAAAATAAATCTGATTTCTAGGTCAGAACTTCCACAAGACATTGTCTAATTTACCATTTGAGGTTTGGCATCTGGAATCTTTTGTCTTGTCCTTCAAGTTTATTAAATTCAGTGAACAGTGAGAGAAAAAAGTAAGTTTTCTGTTCGTAATAATTTGTAAATGTTGATTTTGTCTGCCTTGGACAAAGGGAGCTCATTAACCTATTTAGGAAAACAGAAAAAGATCTGAATCAAAGACCATAATGAGAGCAATTCTTCTAGGCCAGCTTCCTAAATGACTATTTAATCAGTGGCTGTGTCACATTATTACACTGACCATTAGAAAAATGAACCTCATTTCACTGATACTCCATGATGAGGAACAGCAGTGAAAAAAGGAGAAGACAAATCCTTCTGTCTCACGGGGAATCTGAAGAGTAAGAAAGAAAACAGAAATGTTAAATCTTTGCCTGCTGCCTTGTAAACAGAGAAAGTCTGGCAGTAAGCCCAGGAAACGCCTAATACAGGATGACAGTGCAGAAAGACTGAAGAGACAGCCTGGTCAGGGCACCACAACTCATAAAGCCATACAGCTGTGGGGAACAGATGATGAAACAGAGCATATATCACACTTTAGTTTTATCTCAATTTTTGCATATTTTGCAAAAGGCATTTTTGCATATTTTTTTTTAACATCTCAAAATTTAATTCGGAGAATGAACACCCATAGAAATGGAAGATCACATCTGGGTGCGATTCAAATAGATCATCCTTACTGCAATGGAAATGACAGCAAGGAAAATAAGCTGTGGGAATATGCATAAGTTAGAGTGAGTTGCTACATATATCTATTTCTCAAAGCCTTCCAGTAGTGTAGGACTTTCTGGCAAAGTCCATCCACAGCTTTTTCCAAAGGGCAAAACTGATCTCTCTGCAAAATAGCATTTCAATTATTGCATTGATTATGTGCAGCTATTTAGATACTGGAAAATTACAGTTGGAAAGGACTAAAATGCTGGAAATCTTGAATTATTTTGAATCACACTGTACAATTCATCTTTCTCTGTAATGCGAAACACCCCTGAACAACCCTTCCCTCAGTATTATCCACTACTTCAACTAGAGTCCATAATTTCAGTATATTAAACAGTGAAATTTAATGTCATGCTTCTCAATTTCATGAGTTACGCAAAGAAACAAGAATTGGAAACAGAACATTTGCAAATACAGCTCATGATACCAACATAATCCAGTTTGTCTGAAGAGAGAAACAAACAAAAGTGTTTTCAGTTCCCAGACAAGGATATCTTTGCCCATAGGTGCATTAACCACACCAGCTCACAAGTCAGCATAACAGATTCTTCCCTTAAGTGGCATAACTGGGAAGGCTAAACAGAACCAAAAATAGCATCTGACTTCACACAGCTAACCTTCCATCTTACCACTGAGTAGCTAGTCTAAAAATAAAAGCTAATTGTATTATGAAAGAATATTAAAAGAAAAAGTGTACATAAAAGGACAGATTGTCTAACTCAATAAAATCTTACTGATTTCATGACACTCTGTTCCACAACACAAATGCAGTTAAATTTTAAATTATAACAATTTTTCCATAAAATCACCTCTTTTGCACTATTTTAGAAATCAGTGCCTTTCGCTAATCATCCTACTTGAAAAACATGGCAGTCACATACTATTGAAAACTTGGAAAAATCAAAATTATATGGGCAAATATTCAATGTACTTTCATTTTGTTGAGTCTTCAGATGAGAAGAGTTGCAGTGCCATGTCACAATAATTTAATGCAATGTAAAGTTTCCAGTGTTCAGGGGCAGACACTATTTCCTGGAGAGGTTACAAAAGCTGCAGTTCTTTAAATGAGAAATATTTTTCCATAGACGAATAAGAAATTCAAACTTAGTGTTTGTGGCCAGTGCAGAAAGAATAAAAGAAAACTTATAAATCCAGAAGTTTGTACCTTTGATGACAGGTACAAATAATTTTTCATGAATCCTTAAGCTTTAAATGAAAGTTTTACAGTTTTACACTGGAACAGGTTGCCCACAGAGGTTGCAGATGCCCTATCCCTGGAAGCAATTCAAGGTCAAGTTGGATGGGGTTCTGAGCAACCTGATCTAGCTGAAGGTGTCCCAACTCATTGCAGAGGGGTTGGACTAGATGACCTTTAAAGGTCCACTCAATTAATAAAACCATTCTATGATTCTGTGGTTTTCCTACGGCTTGAATTGTTCATGCAGTAGCTGCTAAAGTCAGGTTTATGTTCAAATTCTATTAAATCAAATTAAGTAATTCTAAGACACAAAATATTAGTTGAAATGCATGACTCACTGCAGTGTAACATTGTTATGCAGAGCTATAAAACTCTGAGTTCCTGTGTCAGGGTTTCACTCTTGTAGTCAAAGCTGTTTCTCACTGCACTGCAATAGGAGGAGAAAAAATTTAGTGACCGTATAAATTCAGGTCTTTCTCTCAATTCTGCTCCCTTCATATATACCACTTTACATACCAAGAAGTCTTGATAAAATCCACTGAGCTCATAACAGATTAGAAGGATATTTTTCACATATATTATAATTTTTTGTCATCTAACATTTTTTTTAACCTTTAAGATTTAATCAGCGTTCTATTTGTTTCAGTACAACAACAACTACACTTTCAACTAACCTGCAGTTCTATTTTTATAAAATTAGCTTATAGGTTTTGCAATGCTAATTGTTTGCCATGCAGTTAAACAGCATGCACAGCTTGTAAAGGCATTTGAATCTTGAAGTATCCTCCTCACTTAATTGCAAACTCGAAATGAAGAAAGAAAATCAAAGTTACGGATGCCCTCTGTGCATGACTTCCAACAATATTTCACAGACGCAGTAACAGAAATTTTGTGTAAAACTACTACTACCACCATATATATATATATATATAAATATATATATATATATAAACTTCCATGCCTACCCTGCTTTCCTTGTCATTAACTGCTGAGGTTTGTTATACTTGCATGCAGAAACTGGAACAGCTATGCTGGGCTAGGGGCATTAAGTAAAAAAAACTGAGAATATAACTGATTAATAGAAAGATCAGAAGCTCAGAAATGTGAGAAAAATTACAGTAATACAGGAAACAAACTACTTTGGATCTGGCTTTCAGAGATCCAATTCAATCCCATTAGCTGCCAACTTCAACCGATATTATTTCCAATCTGTTGCTGCTGCTGCTTCTGAATTGCTTCCCTAAGCAGATAAACAGATGTAAAACACATTTTAAGATGCAGAAACATCTTTTTTTCAAGTTCAGACAACAAATGTATTAGGAAGGCAGTGGAAAAGTTACATGTTTAGGCACTGACAAAAGAACAGATGCATCAATACTGTTATATCAGAAGTCCTGCCAGACAAACTAGGTGTCTCCATCAGTTTCTCCTTAAAAACAAACCCCAACAAAATCCCACACATTTCTTCCTTCATATCTGAAAATGTCACTTCTTCCTTTGAAAAAACATCCACAAGTTTCAGAAGAAAAGCAAAATAGATGCCTCTCACCCCAGCAACAGAGAACTGAACTCTCTAGAACACGTAACAGTACAGAAAAGAGATCCAAACTCCATTTATCAGTCAGCTGACTTTTGTGGCATCTTAAGGCTTGTTTTATAATCACAGTGTGATATGACTTTACTGCAATACTGCTATTAGCAGATTGGAACTCGACTTTGGTGAGTTAGGCAGAGTTTTTAGGTGACTCAGTACTTTTTTTGGGTTAAAAGCTGACTCAGTCTGTTGGATTATTTTAGGTATAATGTGAATAAATTACAAGGTGAAAAAGATGCTTATAGGGTCATAATTCAGAATAGACTACTAAATATTAAAAACCTCTGAAGCAGTCTGGATGACTGTTTCTGCTGAGCCAGAACATCAGAGACACTGCTGAACACTGGAAACATCTCGTAGCATTATCTTGTTTTAGGGATCTCTGTATCAATCATAGGATAGGTGCTTTTGAAATGCATGAGAAAGACCATCCCATTTTGAATTAATTCATTCAGAATTCATTAATGCTATCTGAAAATAAATTTTCAGAGAGTAGGAATGAGACATCACAGATTGCTACTGAAGATCCATTTCCCCCCCACTTTTTTTTTAAGAAACTTTAAAAAACACATTCCAGGCTTCCTCCCTAAGTAAGACACTGAACTATGAAGCATAAAATGGAGCAAACACAATCACAGAATTATGACATCAGTAATAGTGAAATTCAACACTGAAGGCTCTGCTGCCCTCAGAAAACAATGCTGGCACACTGAAAGAATTTTTCACTTTCTTCCACTTATATTTGGAAATACTCGAATCACTACTTTCTCCCAAACTCATACTACTTATTCAAGAGCAAATAAACTCCATATTTATTCCTCTAATACAAACCTCTTCTGACTTTAGAATTACATAAAGTCAATTTACATGACAGAAGGTCCAATGCAAAATTCAGATCTCTATAGTATAGAGATTCTGGCTGACCTAATCTTTTCAGTGGTTTGGCTTAAGCCATTTTTTCCAAAATTCTAATCAACATAACTGCTGCTAAACTGACAGTCTCCAAAAAGTCAGAGTTCACTAAATACATTCTTTTATTCGAGGGCTGCTTTTTCGAGGAACTCTTTTTCCTCTCTATAAAAAGCATTTAGAAGCATTACTACATTACTGAAAGTCATTTAAATACAATAAGAAATATGAATTGGGATACATTTGTTAACTTCAACTTGTTGTTCAGTTCAGAGGGGTTTTTTTGGTTTCTTTTTAATTACCAGTTCATCAAGCATTTCATCATACCTTGTCTGGATGATGCTTTACACCTCATACATCAGACCTCATTTTCACTGAATTGATTATTTTTTTTCACATACAGAAAACAAGTAAATGCAACAGCAGGATCTCTTCACATTCCTAGTCATGTTGTTCACAAAGCATACTGCGTGAAAACTAAGACCAGGCTATGGAATTGGAAGCAAAAATTATACATGTGATTAATGAGAAAAAAAAGGATGGTATCTCCATACCAGCAAGAGCAGTTATGAAATAGTTTTGTGCCTGCTAGTGCCACCGCTTCACCATTCCAGGGGCCTTTTTTCCATTTAGTTTTCTTTAGCATCTTTATATAATACCTGTTTCCAATTGTGATGAAAGAGGATTTCTCAAAAACATTACTTAAACCGCAAATATAGATAAAAATGTAAACTATGTTACAGTTTACAACAAAACTGGGAACAGATGAGGGTTGTAATACAACACAACTAGTGACATGGAGATCACCTCCAAGGGTACAGAGCATTCTTCCCTGTGTTCCCAACCCTAAACTAGTCTGGGGCGGTTAAGAATAGCAAATGCAGCCCCAACAGCTGAACTGCCATGTTATTTCACACAGAATTAGAGCTACTGTAGCTGCAACATCTCTCTGGCATCTCTTATGATGTTCCCATCACAGCTCCCAACAAGTGGAATTAATCAAGATCCAGCTCAGTCTGGCTCAATCCAAGCTGCAGCACTGATGCCTCTGCTCTACGCTCCATATTGCAGTTGCAAGAGAATGATAGCAAGATGTTCAGTCTGGCTCAAAATGTACCTATTGTTGCAGCTGATGGAAATACCTATGCAAATAATTTGTGAATCCCTGGATTACAGCTTTTTTCATTACCATTATGAGAATTAATTTACAAACCAGAAAAAAATTGCAAATTCCCTTCTTGTTTTCCTAAAAAGCAAAGCAATATCCTCACCAAGACTAAGCACATGTAAGATCACAGAATCACAGAATGATTGTGCAAGAACATTAAAAAGAGCCAAAAAGGGTACTTAAATAGTTTTTTATTTTATTTTGTAGTAAGATAAAAATAATGCTGAGATTGAAGATGATAGTATCTACATCTGCATACAAATTCTAAATTTGGCTCTAGTAATACGGACTCCATCTCATACACACAAAGCCAAGGTAACTTTAATCTTGCCACATTCAATACTAACGGTAGCAACACTCCAGCATAAAGCTTTGCAAAAGGCAGTCTGGCATCCTGGGTACCAAAAACCAGCCACTGAGACCTGGGCTGCTGCCAGTGCACTGCTGATTGCATCAGAGCCAACTGAGAACCTGCAATTGCACCTATTCCCTGTCAAGTGATCCTTCTAGAACTGAAATGTGTTATAAACCCACCCCTGCTCCATGCAGAAGGGAGGTCTGTAGCACAGACAGCTCCTCAGCCTGCACCTGGATTTGCAACTGCAGAGAAATGCAGTGTAACAGAATAAAGGGAGTATGAGTGGTCTCTTAATATCATAAGCATAAAACTATATGCAACTAGCAGCAGCACCAGCTACTATTGAGCAGCACACCAGCAGCAGGCACTGAATCTGCTCAGAATTATGCAGGCTTTGAAGCAAACACTGCAGCAGGTTGTACTTGTCACACACTTCTGACTACACACACAGCAACATGGCACCAACCCCATTCTTCCAGTTTTTTGCAGTCAGGTCAAGATTTTATTGGCTTCATCTCCATAAATATACAATGCCTGGAGAAGCATCATAATTTAAGAAGCATATATTGTGATTTGTCTCTTTTTTTTTTCCCTGCTAACTTCCAATACATTTATGGAATGTACAATACACTGTTAGTTGTGTGATCCTGCACAAGCTGATTAAAAAAAAAAATTCTCATTTTACTAATATTTTGTAGGCACCTTGTTTCAGAAAAACTTGAATTGTTGTCATTCCCTTTCTCCTTAGACCACAGGAATCATACTCTCCAAGAGTAAAAGATGCTTCCTCAGATATGATTTCTGACATTGTCTTCAAAGGCTGGTATATCACCAGTCTTGAGATAATATAGACCATAAAGGGTAAAGCAAGCAGTTAAACAATGTGCCAGAACATCATTATTGAATTTCATGTACTAGTTATACTAATAGATCACCTTTATACTGTCTGCTTTTACAATTTCTCCCACTGAGACAATTTCTGTCCATACTGAAACCCTGGTTAGAATTTCAACCACTCCTACACTTGTTACAGCAGTGTTAGCCTTAATCCTTTTAGTCACTATTGCTAAAGCAGGAGTATAGTTGTGGTGACTACTCCTTCATTATGAGGTTATTGGTGTCCTTATTTCTACTCTCAAGGTCTAAGGCTTTTGCAGATATTCCCTAGTGCTTAAAGAGCTTCCTAAGCAGCTTCTGGGAACATATGTTGTTTTTACTAACTCTGGGTAGAGTTTCACTGTGTGTGCCAAGCAGACCTCCACAGGGCCCTGTCAGTGATCAACTGATTTAGTGTTGAAAAGTAGAACCCAAGCCCAGCTATTTCTGCCAGATTCACTGCAAGAGTCTTGATTCTTGTCTGTATTCAGCATATCCAACCATAATCACTTGATTTTACTTACCCTGACATATTCTCTACTGATACATTAGAAGAGGGCTCTGTACAGTGCGTTAAAATGTGTTGGTTGTACCTGTCTGGATTGCAAAGTCTCCCCCAAATAAGAAGCTCTCTTAGTAGCTGCCTCAAAGAAAATGCCTGGAGAAATTATTTCTATTGCTACAAATTATCCATTCGACATTAACAATAGTCTTTTTCAATTCAGTTGCAAGTGGAAAGTCTGAGGCACAATAGGCAACATGGCTCATTTATTCCCAAAATAAGGGCATAATGTCAAAAGGTTTTCTAGAAAGCATATACAGAATAAGCTCAATATTTCCCCCCCCCTTTTTCTGAGTCTCCACAGAAATATTTCTAGAGGAGATGGAGACCCCCAAGAAGGGAATTTTAAATTATCAGCTATTACTTTTCTAGTCCTAATTAGTTTTTAGAAACCATCTGTTTTCTATGAACACCATGTTGAAACTGCTGCTTAGAACACCATATGGAAAAGTTAACTGCAATTCCAGGAATCTATGGCTCTTACTGCACCCAAGTATTCCATAGATGTTTCCCAACAGACTTTTCTCTTCTGTGGAAAGAAGGCTGTAGGAGTATTTTTTGTTAAAAAACCCTTTGTTTACTAGCCAGAAAAACATCTTTTGAAATTTTTACACAAGTATTTACATTCAATAAATGGCAGTCACATAATGGTGTCTTTAAAGGAGGGAGAACTATCAATAAATACAAAAGAACTCAACCATCCTGCAAGAACTGAATATTGCTTTCTGCAGAGCTGCATTAAAGTCTAGAGCTCATTTTTATGATTCCCTTATTGCAGTTAAGATCCAGATCAAACAAAACATGACATCTCATGACATCTCAGAGCTGTAAGTGAGCGAGAAGAGATTCTCTGGACTTGTGCTGAGTTTCCTCAACTCAGTATCTACCAGTATGGACATTCCTAAGAGTCTATCTGCAGAATGCTCTAAAAGATACAGTATGAAATGCCTGCAGGGCAAAAATCAAGTTCATTCAAAGTTCTTAGTCCTCCTGGGAAGATTCTTTTCTCTGATTCAGTTAACTTATTTGTAGTACTTAGGATAACTCTAAAACCAGTAGGCTTAAAAATGAAAACCACTTACAAAACAACTCACAACAGAAGTGCAATCTCCCCCTACACGCAGTTACTCTTAATATGCTTCATGTTTCATTAAGTACTGTCAACACGAATTTAAGTTTACACCCAGACCCCAGGAACGTTCAAGTATTGCCCGGTGCATCAGCAAGTTACTACTGCCAGAAGTACGTGCAGAGGAGATAAAAGCAGTAAGACTCAACAAGAATAGAAGCCCAACAAAATTTAAGACTATAACAGCTTTGAAAATAACACTATTTAAGACATGCACATGTTTCATCTCCTTCCAAGATCACAGTAAAGATGAGAGGAGCAAAAGTTTAAAAATATTTTTATAATGAGAAGATATTTTATGCTTTTTAGCAAGTACAGAAGTTAAAAAAGTAAACCATATTGACTCTAATATGCCTCATAGGCTATATGCAAATGTATCTACCCTCAGTCTCTAAACTCTGCCACCCTTTTGGCCATGCACTTTAGAAGTTATTCCAGTAATTTGCCAACTCAGAGATTTCATGGTAAATATTGACTTGATCTGTCAAAATTCACAATTTCATAGCTATTTTTAAAATAAAATCTTTTAAAATTGAGACTTTTGCTTCAGTCTACTCCAGTTAAGTAGACTAAAGGCCATACTTATTTGTGTCACTGTAAACTTCTTATATCCAAGGCAAATGAATTCAGAAATCCTCTGTGGGGATTTATTGTCTGCCAGCATGAAGTGGCAGATGCTGCATCAGCTTTTTCTTAAACTGTCTGGTAACATTCTTTTAAAGAAACATAGCAAAAGTGCATTTCATTTACTTCATAATGGTCCCTCCAAACTCCACCATTCCTGGCAAGCACAGTTGCTCATCCCTTACTACCATCAAGCTTGTGGCAAATTCAGCCAAAGGAAAGTACAATTTTAACCCACTGAATTGCATTCAGTTAAAAAGCTGTCTTCACTTGACAGAATTACCTGTGCAGGGACATTATATTTATCTAATTTGAGTGGTTTGAAGCTTCAATATTTCATCAACTAAAACCCAAGAAATATTTTTCATCAAGTTGCAAGATTAATTATTCTTCCAATACAGTGTTCTAAATAGCTTTCACTACATCCACAGCCAAAAATTCATAGTGGTTTTCCATCAAAAGACAATTACTCTATACTTCATTGCAACAACAACAAAAAGGTACATCTTAGTACCACCAGCTTACAAAGTCCACTTTTTACTACAAATCATTCCACGCTGGACGAAAGACTTCAAGACAGGGAGGAGAAAAGGCAAGTGAAAATTCTCAGTCAATTCATTTTGCTGTTATTTATAAAAACCCCATACTATCACTCTGAATGAAGTCACAGTGTATAATTTAGAGTGTATAATTTAGAGAATATGCAGTAATGGTTACATCGATGTGATTTTAAAACTTGTTAAATGTTACACCTGTCTCTCTGTGTTTTATCACCAGGAATGAAACAAAAAAGCATTTACACCAAATATACAAAAAAAAAAATAATAAAAAAGCGGTGGACACTCCATTCTTTTAAGCTGGAAAGAGGGCAAAGAGAGTGAGTGTGGAAGCAAGTAAATTAATCCCTCAACTAACACCTTGCCCAAAGATGCATTGATTTACATACCTTCCCTTCTACACATCAGCATCATTGACAGGAGGGGAAAAAAGGGGGATGGGGGATATAAAAAACCATGTCATATTTAGAATGAAATCACTTCAGGGATTTCCAAGGCTATCTTAATATTATATTAATAATAATAATGCTACAATAGTTGAAGCAAAACAAGAAAAACTAATGTAAATTGAATCCCACCAGAGAGGTGATAGAGATGGGTCACCATGAATTAGAAGAAGGCAGATAGCAAGTTTCTGTTCAAGAAACTTCAATATGGTGATGGACAATAAACAATTTGCAACCAGCAATTTTATTATCACTGTTTTACAAATTAATAGCCTGCCAAGTGCTACATACTACAAGCATATCTATGTACATATCTAAAGACATGCAGGTATTTTTGAAAATCAATTTCTCAGAACTTTCACTTTGACCCGAGTATTTAATTTTTAAAATAGTTGAAACGTGCTCATAAGTTTGCAAATTTGAAGCATAACCTAATACATCAAATTCTAAGAACTGTCACCCAGATTTAAGCACAGAATCTAGTCTAGCAGAATACTAGAAGCGAACAATTTCTTTCAACTACACTTTCTACTAAAAAAATTATTTTCTGCTGGATTGAGGATACAAATTCTGATATCAATTTCATTTATTTATTTAACAAAATACACAAACTCAAGTGTATATATATATATATATATATATATAGTGAAGAATTCTATTAAGTAACTTTCTCACTGAAACCTGGTAAAACACTATTAGAATAAGAGTTTCCTTGTAAATACTCCATTTCACAGAAAACCTGACCTTTCTATTATAGCAAATGACAATTTAAAAGAGTACTCCTATAAAATAAGACAGAATTATAACTTGTTTCCTGCCAAATGAGGACTGTTTACAGATAAGGTCCTCACACAAACATTCAGGTGTCATACACAGAATATGCAGGCCTTAGCTAAAAATAAAAATTTTTGAGTACGCTAGTCAGAGTAAAAATGACTAATGGTATGAAGGAACATGAATCATCTAAAACATTTTGAGACTAATTATACATGGATATATAAAACACTGAGGAAAAAATTAGTTCAAAAAGAGCCTCTAACTTCAAGACTCATCCCTAACAAAGTCAATTTACAAAAGAGGTATTAATATTTATTCCTCATGTCACACCTGACAAGGCTCTTTTAGTTCAGTCCCAAGTCAGTTTTGAACCTCACATAACCCTTTTTTCCGCCATAAAAATGAGAAAGTGTTGTAATTCTTTTCAGTCTACTAACAAGGATTCACAGTTGGGTCTACATGTGAAAATATTAGAACCTATTTTTCCCCTCTATCCTTCCCCAACATTTACAGTAACTAAGAATTGTTGCTCAGAGCAATGATAATTTTCACAATATATCCTGTCCTGTTGCCAGGATCTATATCAATTCCCATTGGTTTTGAAGAGAAGGAAGAAACATAGAGATTACAATTGTGAAAAAGTTCTAGGAAAAGGAAAAGATTCCATTTAAAAGATAGCTCTACTTCTAACCATCAACCAAACAAACCAGATGACAGGCATGTTTTGCCTCTAATGCAGAAGTGATTCCAAGAAAATTTCACCATAAACTCTGCTACAGATGAGGGGGAAAAAAAAAAAACCAAACCACAAACCATATGAAAAGATTTGGAAGTCATTTCAGATATACACTGCAAGCTTGGCAAGGGTGAAACACTGGGGACTCATATTTTGAAGAAATACCCAAAGACCTATTCTCACAGCTTTTCCATTGTCCAGAAAAACATGACTCAATGTGCACTGAGCATTTGTGCCCAAACATTTGAGAACAGCCAGAGCAGGTATGCAACTCATTTTCCTTAGTTTAACAGTTGACTTTTTAAATTACAATTTATCTTTTGTAACCAGAAACTATTTTCTACACAACAGCAATGCTTTCCATAGGATAATACCACGGACTATTCCATTTCCTCTCTCTTTCTTTTGATAAAGAAACAATGCCCTCCGTTCCCAGTCCTGTTGACAGGGCTAATGCAATGAAAGCCCTTTTATTATTTAGTTAAGAATCCTTATTTAAGCAACATGGATAGACTGAAGTTTTCAATTTCAGACAAGCATTTAGACACTATCAGACTTGCATCTGCCTTGCAACAGATGAAGAAAGAAGGTCTAGGATGTGATACTGGGATGCTCCCCACAGTGTGAGCGTGAAGTAGGAATCTTGGAGGCCTAGCTATTAATAGGCTTGGAGTCCCTCATCATTCTGGAGGCCTGCTGGGTTCTGAGTTGATAAAAATCCCTGCAGTGTTTTTTACCACTAATATGCAAGCAGCAGAGTAGCTCTGCATACCTCGACTTAGCAATACTTATACCAGGATTAAGGAGAAGCAAAGCAGAAAAAGAAATGCAGCTGGATGGCACTGGGCTCTGGTTGTTCTCTCTCCAATCAGAGGTACCTCAGTAAAAGTACAAATAGCTGGGAATCCACCCTTTATTCCTGTAATGTGTATGGAGAGTAAAAAGAATGAAAAACTCCTCACTAACAGTTCAGACATCCAACACAATTTCAGAAGGGTTTTTCGTCTCCCCTCACATGGAGATACTACTGAATATTGAGTTGATAAAAGTACATCACTGTTCTACTTGTTCTCACTAGAAAACTGCATCCATTAAATTAGTTCATCAGAGACTGAAGGGTTTCAGTGTTGTGATCTGGCCTTATAGACTATGTGGCTAATCATATTTTAATAGCTTTAACACTAGATGTGCTTTTTTCTTAAACAGCAATCAGAATGAGTTTTCAGACATACCCTTTCCCCATACTTAATAACTTGCACTAGTGTTTATCTCCAAAAACTCCATATGAATCTTATTTCTTACGAAGGACTGTGACAGAGACTTCCTGAAAGCCGCAGGTAAGGCAGGGAAAGGTGCTAAACTCCTAATCATTTTAGAGGTACATAGTCTGTCAGTGCTTCTGATAATTTTGTGCCCATGTCTTTTGATTTGTATTGAAACAAACAAAATATCTGGTGAGTCTTTTTTATTTCCATTAAAATACGTGTAGTGTCATTCATACTTTGTTACCTAGGCCTTAAATGAAGACAAAAAACTTCCTAAAAAAAAAAAAAACGTTCATCCATTTAATCTGTGCGTCTCTTCATGCAGATTTTGGAAAAAAAATTATACAAAATATTATGACCAGTGAATACTCCTAATATTAGCATTTATTATATATCTCCCATATATTAGGATACATATATATGGAAGACAGACTTACTGCAATGTAAATCAAGTTCCAAAATAGACGCTCAAAGAATAAAAACTTTCAAATCAAAATGATTATTGCCAAACTATGTGAGCAAGCCATGATAGTGACTTTGGAAATTGCAGACAAGTATCTATCCATATGGAATAGTATCAAACATATTCATCCTCCTACTAACTATAATACTGTTCTAAAATCTGAATATTCAGTGACATGTAGATGGGAAGGAAAAGAAGTTGTTGAGATATAAGTATGATAAATACATTTTTTTAGAAGTCAAATATTTGAGAAATAGAAGATAGGAAAAAATGATGAGCAAAAGGCGACGTGTGCTGTAAGAAATCAAAACATATTCACGTGTCAAAACCAAGAAAATCTGTATAATAATTATTAGTTCTAAGAGTACTCAAAGCCCTCTCAGATCCTAAAAACTTCTCAAAAAACTTCTCCTTTGCATCTTGGACTGCACCTTCTCTCATGGACTTCTCGATAATGTGTGACAGAAGACAGCTATGAGGTTCTCACACATCCGATTATGTACGTCAGCCCAAGAGCAAGAGCAAATCCCTGTCAGGAAAAGGAAGATTAGTGCTTAAGCTAGAAGTGTGCTCTTAAGAAGGTGACAGACTTCAAGGACTGAGGTAACTCCTTGTCTACACCGACAGCCACTCTGATACTAAAACTGCAGGAAATAGTACTGTTGTGTACGAAAACCAAGGAGGACAAAATACAGAGCTTTGTGAATGAGATTTCATCATTGGTTCATCATCCTCTTAGACTTCATGAGTTTACAGTATCAATTTTACTGTATTTACACTTTAAGTAAAAATATAAAGTAATATAGTCTAAAATTTACAAGTATATATTAAAATAAGTAATAGGAATATGCTCTAATATGTATTTTTTTCCCACACTAATCTGTTGTAACAGACCTTGCATGGCTATCTGCAGAAGACAGATTTCCCTGCTTAACCCGCCAGGCTCCAGGGAAATGGAGAAAAAACTTTTCCCTTTGAGGCATAAATATCAGCCACAATGAGAACTGACCAGAATTCTTGGCTACCAGGAAACCTCACCGTGCCACGTTTCCTCTTATGCTCATATAAAGCCAATTGTGGCATATGAATTTTGTTTGCAGAGACGTCTTTTCGAGTCAGATGTCAAGTATACCAGTGTGTTCTCTTTGCAAATCAAGGCAGAACACTTTCCAATTTCCAAGACATTTCCAAATGTCTGCCTGTACAACCACATGAGCATATTCTAAGTGTCTGTATAATTGGGTCCCTTGCAAAATACAGGGAGAATACGGCATGCTTATCTCCCATGCTTGAATCTCTCACATTCAGTTTTATTCGTGTTAAATCAACCACGCCCTTGATTTCTGTAAAAGATAAACTGCAAGTTTCCACATGCAAGAAAATGGCACCTTCAGAAAGCACTTATGAAGAGGATTCTGGTTGTCTGGTACTTTTTATGGTATAATCATCTTTATTTTTCTTAGTTAACTGGCCTTTTTTCCAATAATTTTATCCATAACTCCCTAAGTACTAACCGAGTTGAAAGTTGGAGATAAGATTGGCAAAGCCAAGAAATGCCAAACCTACTAGCCCAAGAGTCCAACTTCCCATCTAGTTTATGAGTTATGTTCTTTTCTTTTTGTTTTCTTCTGAAATATTTTTGTTTCTCTAAAAAGCCTTTCATGATTACAGAGATATAGTGTGTGCCATGTGTCAATAAACAAAACACCAAATAAATATGAACAAAATAAATATTTTGGGCACAGATCGCATATTTCCATAACAGAAAAAATGACTGTTGGCTCTGTGAACAAGAGAAGAACACTGACTTTTACTGCCTACACTGAGTTATCACTCCTTCCTATGTAAAGCTTACAAACTGCAAGCCATAAACAGGATCACTGTTCCATTTAAGTGCTGGGCAGCTCTTCCCTTTTAAAAGTTGGCTTGTGTTGCTCTTACTTCACTATTTCTTCTAGAGTCTTCAGGGCTACTGTGTTTAAAGGTTCATTGCCCATTAATCAGTTAGCAACATTTTAAACATTAAAGATGAATAGTCTCTTTCCTCTCTCTGACAAATTGTTTCATGTTTCCTGCCATTAATTTATTATGAAAGAGAACATCATTTTTCTTAGTAACTGGTACAAATATAAAAGTTCACATTTTAAGATTTCAGTATTTTTGCCTCAGTAGACTTAAGAGACGCTGACAATCTGATTACAGTCAAGCAAGAAGCAGCTACAGATCCATCAACCTGACAACCTGGAATACTAATCTTAAAACTAGAAAGTCTGCTTAAAGACTCCATTATGAATAGGATGGAGAAAATTCAACCTTGATAACTTTTCATACGTGATTGGTAAATAGCTTTAAGCTGTAACAGGCTTCTTAAAGAAAACTTGCATGTTGTAATGTTATATTATAACAACTGTTTACTGAAGTAACATAGGGTAATTTAATTACAGGAAAAAAATTTCCAAGATCTCAAAGTAATGAGGAACCTGTGACACAAATCCTAATCTGGCATATGACAGCTGCAGAACGAATTCAAAAGATTTTTACCAGACTAATTATCTGTTAATGGCCAGGCTCAGCGGGATGTAACAAATTCCCAAGGTTTAATTTCCAAGTCATGTGATTCAATCTTTAGCATGGCAGATGGCAGACAATGATGGCATACCGCTCTTTTATTCCAAGAGCTACACACACCATTTCTGTAACCCATCACTAAAATTATTGTAATCGTACATCAACAAAGATATGACGCTACCACTGGTGACACCACTATTTTTGCAGTGATTGTTTCCCACACTGTGCAGCATGTCATTTTTATTAAGAGCTGTCAGCTCTTGGTGTGCGCAGACAAAAATTGAAATCCCAGCAGGATTCATCCTCTCTATAGATCCACAAAGACTCCAGCAAGTTGGATGTCACTTTTAACAGGATACACATGCTTGCTGTTAGCTAAAATATTAGCAAATTTTTTCAGTTGCCATGGCCTAATTTAAAAGTGTTGACCTCACACCAGGGTCTGATTTTACATTCTCTATTATTTTACATACTCTATTATTTTAACATCACACTTCACCAACCTGTTAGTCTGATGACAATGGGTATTACTAATTACATATCTAAACCATACCTCACTGAAAAAGATTAAATTCACACCTAGTGGACACCAGCCATTAGATTCCCAGCAACATTACACCACATCCCTGAAGCTAGAATTATGCATCCCCGTGGGAAGGAAAGAGATACGTTCTCTATTCTATCTGTACTGTACTCTGGGTTATTGATCTCCAGAAAGTAAGAATAAGACACAGGGGTTCCCCCGCTGTGACAAATTCTAAAGACCTTTGTTCCAGAGAGCCAATTTTTCCCGTGCTAGACTGTGGCTGTTTCACATGGCATGACCTTTATTTTTTGCATATGCAACAAAGCTGAAGAGCTTTCTCAGCATTATTGCTCACTTCCAGTTTAATACACTCTCCTGAGATGACTCACTAGATGTTCAAGGTTCTATTGCTTTTTTAATCCTTATTCTGTAGCATCTTAAGCATCATAATTTTGCTGCTTTGAAACGAAACTTATCATTTTGCATTTTCTTTTTTCCTTAAAATTGTAACTGGACTGGTAATGGGATCCTCTGACAACTACAATAAAAATTGTAAATACTCTCTAGGCTAAACCATAAGCCCCACATTAACTGCCTGAGGCCCTGGCACCACTGTGTGTAATGAAAATGCTTTAGAAGGTATTCCATGACAAGTTATGTACCCAGAACAAGATTTCTATATTTTCATATTTCGGGTATTTTTCAGATTGCTGCAACTATGACAGGGCAGGGTTAATTTCAGGTTAGTTTCAGATAAACATTTCCTTCCATAAATAACTACAGATGCGAATATCTCTATGTCCACAAACAGAGGCCAAAATTATCTCCACTACTTGAATATGCTATTTCCTCTTTTCTTCTAGCAATAAATAACCATGGTTTCCAGCTCCGAGCGTACCGACTGAAAGTCTGAACAAAAATACCACGTACCAGCGTCCATGGATGAATTCATTTCCTGCCATACAGACTTCCTCAAGATTGGAGCCACTTTAATTCCTTTGTTTTCAGTAAGACTTGCAAGATTTGTATCCCACACTGACTAAACGGAGCTGTTCTCTGAAATAATTCTATCCTCTAGCACAAGTCCAACTTCCCTTAAATCACGTTTCATATCAAACATGAGAAGAGGCTTGCTAGCACTAGGATAAAACTTACCCTAATTGTAAACCCTGCTGTTTGAATTCTGTGGGATGTGCACACTTTAATATTAACAGGCATTCAGATTTTTGTTACTTTATCTCTAGCTTAACAGCTCTTTCAAAGCAGTAGATGACCTTCAGTTACTGAATTTCTGAATTCATTTCTGAATTTTCCATGATAAAGCTGTGTCTGGCTGGTACCATTGCATTGAGTAGGACAGAGCAAAGTGGGCACTATGACTGTAAGTTCCATATGGATGCTGGCTTTCCTCTCCTATGCATGACCAATGACACCATTAATTCATCTTCACCTGTGATCCTTTACCACATTTCCTATCTGCATTTTTAATAACCAGTGAGTGTAAGATTACTCAACCTGCTTTATCCTACACTATTTCTGCATCTTGTCAAGACTATTCTAATCTTCTGTTGTGCAGGTTTCCTGTAGCTCATCTGTTTTGTGTGTTCTTGGTATTTATTAAGAATATCCTCCATTCCATCTTCCAAGTCATTTACAGACTGGTATAGACACACACTCATTGACCCCTACTCATATGAAATGCCGTTTTGGCAGTGAATCATCAACACTCAAAACAACAGTATCCTAACGGTGCATTCAGTAAGTAGTGCATTTTCTGGACCATGCTTTCCTGGCTGACTGATGATAAAAGACAGCATATCCAAAAGCTTACCTCAGATACAAGGAAGTAGCCACCATTGTTTCCTTCCCTTTGTCTCTCTTTTTAAAGACAATCTAAATACAACTTCTGGTTTCATTTCCACAATATGTTTCACTATTTGTCACACAGTAATAAGGAAAGACTCCTTGCCCACAAATGCCAACTTTCTGTGGGATCTGCAATGCAGAGATTCACTCCCTTTCCAGCTGTCACTGACATTCCTCTTCAACAATACTTAAGCCTTTCTAAGAGTTGCGAGATATGCAAGGGCTTAAGGATTTCTTTCCTTCATACTTGCAGATTAATGCAACATTTCAGCTTAAAATGGTATGTTAAATTTCAACAGAACTAGAACTGCAAAAAAAAGCTGGAGATTTCTATATTCTTGCAAAATTGCCTGTAGCAGAAATTCAAATCTGTGTGATTTCCAACGCATTTGTGCAGTGCCTGCAGTAGGTTTGAGCCTGAGATGCAAGATAAAAACTGTTTTGGCTTTAGCAGGTTTCAACTACAAATAATGCCTGCTAACACTGAAGCAAGTTTCTATTACAGTTGTTTCTCAGCCTGCAATGAGATATCAATGATGTAACAGAACAATTAAATGACATAAGATTAAATAAAAATAAAAAAGTACACTTAACTCCTAGAGCCGGGTTTCTTAAGGAACCTCCTCCTTAGGTAGGAGAGAATTGAACTAAAGGGAAGTATTTGTTAAAAAAACTTATTTAACTGCAATAAAATTATTTTTAAAAAATCATCTCATACAATAGGACGTCACATACAAAACTGCAAAACTGAGAAAAAACAAAATTCGCATGTTCTAAAACTTGTCTCGGTACTAAACAGTCAGATCTCACTGAGATTAAGACTACAGCAAAAATACTGTATTAATGGAAATGTGCAGGTCTGAATGACTGAAGGCTATGTGCCAAAAGAACTCAATCAAGAATACGGGGAATATCTGTTATACTAATAAATGAAATCTCTCCTGCTCATCCCTTGTTTTGGTTTCTCCTCTCTATGATGGGCATGTTAACAGCAAAGCAAATACAAAATTCAGCGTACAGAAGTTATCCTCTCTACTAAGAAGTTTCAAATCTCCAAGTGGAAAATAAAAAAAAATGCTGAGAGGAGAGCATGATGAGTCTGATAAATACATCCACACGTAGTATCTATTTTCTTCAGTTACCTATTTACTTTTGTTAGCACTTTATAAAAAAAAAACCTCATTAACAGAAAATTGTGGAGCTTTTCATTTCAGAGACAGCCACCATCATACCTATGGCCCACCAAAAAAGACCTTCAAACTAAGGCTAATCTGTAGTGCATTCTCACTATTTTGGGAGTGGAGTACAGAAAAGGTGGCTCATCCACCTTTTCAATTCTGTTACGGATATTAATCCATCAAACTGCAACACATTGCAAGCCTAAAAAGTGTGAAAATTTAATTTTCTATCGTGTCAAATAACATGCTTCAGAGTTCTGCACGGTTTTTTGTGAGCTTCTCACAGGAAATTTCCCCTCTCCCTCCCCCAATATAATAAATGCTTTTAAACAACTAGTGCAGGTAATTTACCACTAAGTTGCCACTCCACACTTTGCAATGACTGAAGCTTGATACTTGTTTAGCAAGAAAGAAGCCCTTTGTTCTCTTCAGGGTGAACAAATGGTTAACTTCCCAACTGGAGAAGGTTCAGTCTCACTGTCCTTGCTTCACAGTAGGATAGTGACAGATTCCAGGAAAAATGCAGCCAAGTAAGGAAAACACTTTGGTCAAGCAAATATATTAGGCAAACCTCAATGTCAAAAGCACAAAGACTGGAATAGCAGAAGCCTGCACTGCAAAGTTAAAGCCTAGTTACTTTGATAGAAATATTTTTTCTCACACAGAAACCCTCAAAAAAGTCTTGGGAGGTAAAAAAAGTTGGTTCCTCAATAGCTTGAAAGTTAAAAGTCAGCGTTGCATCAACATAGTTAAAAAATAAATCTGTACTTGAGGCTACAAAGCACTGTGTAACTAATATAAGTTACATCATATTGAAACTGAAGATAAAAGGAAACCTTGTAAATATTATAAAATCTTACAATTAAAAGCTAGATAATTGTCTGTCTTCACACACAATAATCAAGGAAAATATCCAATTCGGATGTTATTCTCTGTATCACTATTATCATGAAGATGTTGCTACAGTCAAGATTAATGAAGTCAGAAGGGTAAATAAAAACTATTTTGAGGACATCCTTTCTGTTGTACTGCTTAGAAAGACCTCTTCATAGATCACCGATTTCACCATCATTTCTTACTACACGTGTTAAATACTTCTACTGGAATACAAAATCACCCCATAAGTTAACAGAACAACACATTCCCTAATAAAAGGATATGAATTTTATACATGCATGTTTTAAACACCTGAATTTCAGGGCCAATTTCATATTAAACAGAAAATACAACCTAAATCTATTCACTACCAAAAAAAAAAAAAGTATTTCCACAGAGATAAAAACATGAAGGAGCAGGGAGAAGAAAAAAGTCAAACCCAGGAGAACACAAGAGCTACACTTATAGGAACACAACCATTTACAAAATGCCTTTTTTTAATGGTTGCCTTTCAAGCTGTGCCAACACTACAACAAACATAAAAGATCTGCCTCCCTAGCACATTTAGAAGAATAAGCAATTACTACATTAGAGAAAATAGGCTCAGAAATTTCCACCAATTGGTAATTGGCAGCAAAGCAACTCTTTATGTGCCAAACCCCAAAAAGCCCTTGTGCACCAACCTCTACATATACCAGCAATGAACAAAAAAATTTAAAAAAAGCCCTATTGCCTCAAACTGAGGTCAGCCCTTCACTTTGGGGAAAAAGAAACAAACAAACAAAAAACCCCAGAACTCTCCATCTTCCTAGATATGCACTAGAAGGCTTTTTTGTAAGGGTGTTTAAAGCCATAAGTCTTCTCTCTGGGGCACTACATCTCATGACCACTCAAAACACGATTTCATTACGGTTGTGCAAGCAAAGGCTCCTTCCCAAAGTCTACAGTAAAGCAAAAGGCCCTTCTTCCACGTGGAAGGGAGGCCTCCACATTTATTCACTACTACTACTACTGCTGAAAATGTTTACACAGAGAGTCAGCTGTAAGGAATAGCTATTCACAGGCTGTTCCCAGTGAGAACTAGGGATTTCTCAATCCTGCTTGAGAACACTTCTACGTCTGCAGTCCAAGCTGGATTATTGCCTTTACCAGAGAAAGGCAGGAGGAGGTACTGCAGCAATTAGGAATTTTATTTTGGAGCATAACCAGTGATTGGTCATCCTCACCATGGACTGAAGACAGCCATTATCTACCATGAGTGATGGTAACATGCAAGCAATGTATGTGAGATTTAATGTTAATTGTTTTCATTGTTCTCTGAGGCACTACTGCATCTTCGACATCAATGCAGATTAGTTAACTTCTACCGTATTAACAATGTAAAAGAAGAGGTGAATGTGAACTGAGTTTCCTTTCCTGACTAGTTTGAGAAGATTAAAAGCATCTTATCCAAGACAGTAACAGAGGACTTCATGGTCAGAAGAGACTAATTACTGCACAATAAATATCCTCAAAACCATTGTATTATGAATTAAATTAAACATGACTGTAAAACATTTCCCATGTTCCTAGGAAGGATTCTGTCTTATGAAGTAGTGTTAACAAACCTCATTTAAAATCAAACCTATTAGAAGAATTAAAGAGCACATTATAGTGCTGCCACCAAGTACTGAAATCAACAGTCTCAGTGATGCATTTGCCTTGCTACATTTAATACCAAAATCCAGAAGTTATTCTTTTCATGTATTTAATTATAAGAAGCGTATCCAAGCACACAGAACATAACCAGAGACAGACCTCATACTGAGGCCATCTAAGTGCACTTGTTCTGCAATACATTTCCTAGCAACCTGCACCACAAAAAAGTGCTTTTTAAGCAGTCTGTAGGATTACAACCATTATAAAAACCTTGACAATAAAAATTCCTACATTTCTGAATACAACTGAAACTTCTACAAATAGTTCATGCAAATATACAGGCATGCAGGTGTACAGAAATACTTATTGAATGAGCAGGGATACTAATATTTAGTCACCAGGATAATAGTCCAGGTACCCAATATCAAACGTGATCTACTCTGCAGCCTGTGTTGCTCTATTACTAAAATCACAATGCTGTCAGAGTTCCACATCAATGTCAAATAAAAGTGTCAAGTATCAAAGTCCTATTCCATGAAGGGTTGAGTCATTAACCTGACTGACCAACAGCAAATGTATCCCTGACACTTGAAATTGGTGCAGCAGAACATTTTGTGGGCCATTCCTCTGTATTTCTCCAGAATACTGACCTACCACATCATTAATCCTGGCAGCATGTTTTTGCAGCGGTAAAACTAAATGCAAAAAAGAAAGTTGCAGAGATGTCACCAGCCTTCCAGAATTATTAATTTCAGATAAAATTCTTGACCTTAGATCATGACAGTTACTGCTACTTGAGCAGCAATCTATGGAAGTGAAATGGAAGGAGGCATCAATATTTTTCTTCTACCAGTCAGCACTTTGTAGTAGTCTGAAAACAGGACTCTGCTTCTGAGAACATAGAAGTATTTTAAAAAGTTTCCTTTCAAATGTTTCAAATAAATTGTGTTACTAAAGTAACAGGCACTTTTTTTAGCAATAAAACAGGGTTAGCATAAAAATATTTTTTTTTACTTAGAATGCTTATTTTGCATTATATACAATTCTAACTTTGTTGTATATATTAATATTTTAACATAATTTTTTTAAGTTGATGATTTTCTAACGGTCCTTATTCAGAGTCAGGTTAAAGCATATACAGTAACAAGAATTCAAGTTATGAAAACAAAGCAGCTTAGATTAACTCACAGCTATTAGATGGTCACAGCAGTTTATTCTCCTACCTGCTTTCCGTCCAGTGTACAAAGTCTCTTGACTACACCCGAGTCTAACTTAATGGCTTCGGTGATGTCATTCAAGACCTGTTCAAAGGAGTGAGCAGTCTTCTTATTCAGCAGAATTCTGACAGCTTTACGTGGTTTTACTCCACTCCTAATAACAGTCACTAATTTGGGTTTAATGAAATCTTTACTCTCCTTCACTTCACTCTTTGTGGATGTCAGAGATGTCAAGGATCGACTGGACCCAGTCCTTATGTTCACACACCAGTTCGGATTGACGTTCTTGGTGTAATCAACTTTGCGATATGGTTCATTGGACGCACATACATAACTTTCACCTGAAAAGAAGACGACATTTGCACAATTTAAGGAGGTTTGCAACTACTTTTTGTCAATCTGAAAACAAACAAACAAACAAAACCACCCAAATTTTTCAGGAGTGATTTTCCTGTATTTAAACTACAGGCCATTTTAAATGTAAATTATCAGAGCTTTCCACCCAAACAGTACTCTCATAGAGTAGTTTTAAGGAGATTGAAGATATTTCACGTTTCTTTTGGATTCTGAGTAATTTTGCAAGTGCTTAAATTACTTGAGTTAACAATACGTGACATTAAGACCATTTTCCTATAGCAAATATGCAGATCCTTCTCTTTATGTTCCTCAGTCATATACTTCAAGATATGTACACACATATATATGTTTATCTTAAAAACAGCAACTTTTAACAGAATAAAATTCAAGCACCTCAAGATCCTTACCCTGAAAGACACATTAACCTACCAGGACTTACTGCCTTTCTACCAAAGATACACTGTTGAAATGTATTCACTTCAGGATTTTTTAGACCTACAAACACCTGTTGAGGCCACAAATGAGTCTTTGAGCCTACAGGAGTATAATAGGACATCTAAATTTCCCTATTTTTAATTCCTTATCTAATTCAAAGTCTGCATTGCTGAAGTCATAAAAGGGAGGTCACAGGACAAAAAAACCCCTTATCACAGACTTGTAATGCACACCTTCATATCAAATTATTAGTGGCACCAGTCATGATGCAGACTTAGGAACTGGTTACTCTTCTCCATTTCTTGACATAATGCAAGGCTGGAAGATAATTTAAAAAATAAAAAAAAAAGGAAAGAAAAGGGCAGTTTTCAAACTGCTGCTTGTTGTTTACCATAACTCATAACATCTGACAGCAGTATTCAAGATGTAAACCATGACAAAGAACAACTTTAAGTCTGGGTTATTTATGTAAACCACATCCTCAGGATCTCACCAAATGACATCCCAAGACTTTCTCAAAGAGGGAGAGCTTTGCCAGAAGGATGAAAGGTTAAGCATTCCAAACGGACAGAATACACCACTCCTCCAGGCAGAAGAACTACCTATATCTTAAAAAAGCTAAGCCTATTCTAAGATTAAAGTTACATGCTCAAAGTCACTGGTGGAACAAACCAAACTCACCTCTTACATACAGAGCAAGACAAGTCAAGAGTAAAGATACATCTACTGGACAGTATTGTATGACTCACAGAACGTATACCCATGTTTAGATACATACCAGAAAACTTTTAAACAGTATTTTTACTTTCTGAACTCTAGTTTGGAGAGCTGATTTGTCTTAGAAATTGTATATCTTATTCTAAAAGCAAGATGCTAAACTACTTTCAAAGCCCTGAAGAATTACTGTGAGCTGAAAGACCTTCCTATTCCTTTTCCAATACTAATTACACTGCTTTCTAATTTATCTTGTATTTAGACCTTCTTGAAAGTCTGCTTGCTGTATTTGAAAGAACACAGACTATACTGAAGTCAAGTTAACAATGATTTTGTTTGGGAAAGTCTGGCAGCCAGTTGTGCCTCCAGAAACATCACTGGGACTGCACTCCACTGAGGCATTACAAAAAAATTTGGTGTGAGGTTCTGTGGATGCCACTGCCTTGCCTTTATTCTTCCTCTTCACTCACCCCCATCATTCCTCCTCATATCTGTAGACCAAGTGGTGCACAAAACAGAAACCAATAGGGGTAAAACCAGACTCCTCTTTCCCCAAAAAATTAGCCAAAAGAGAGGAGATGTTTTCAGCCCATAAACTCCTTGAATAGGAGCTGCATGCTGCATGCAAACTAGCACTAATTTACAAGTAGGGGGAAAAAAAACCCCAAGCTTCACACAGCTTTGTAAAGACTGTGGTGGTTTAGAAGCCTATGCTGCCCCTGAGCTGCATGCTAGGTTGTAACAAATCTCCAAGCAATCTCATTTTACCAGACCTGCTCTGAGCAAGACATTGGACGAGATGACTTCAGAAAGTCCCTTCCAAACTAAGTTATCCTATCATACTAAAGATATTCACAGTTCTCTTTTGACAGCTGTTTCACTCATCTATCCTGTTACTGCAAAATAGCATGAGATATTCAAGTTCTGTTACAGCAGCTCAGCTGCAACAGAAAGCAAAGGTTTCTCCCTCTGCATCCTCTAGATTCAAAAGGCTACACTTGTTTTTGGAACAGTTTCTAATAAGCCATGAAGTTGTCTTTCTCTAAACACAATGCTACCAAATAAGAAGCACCTCAAAGAAGCTGGTAGTTCTAATTCATGCCAACAGACTTTCTAATTATACCTGCTGGTCATTGTGTTATTCTCCCCTCTACAACTACTTTACTGTATGACATAGAACCCTGGCAGGGTTTAACCCCAGATGGCAACTAAGCATCACAGCTGCTTGCCCGCTCCTCTCAGTGGGACAAAAAAGAGAAGGGTAAAACAAAACTCAGAGGTTGAAATAGAGACAGTTTAATAGGTAAAGCAAAAGCCATGCCTGCAAGCCAATAAAACAAGGAGTTCATTCACCACCTCCCATAGGCAGGCAAGTGTGCAGCCATCTCCAGGAAAGCTGGGCTCCATCATGCATAACAGTGACTTGGGAAGACAAACACTGTAACTCTGAATATTACTCCTCTTCTTTCTTCTTCCCCCAGATTTATATGCTGAGCATGAAGTCATATGGTCTGGAATATCCCTTGGGTCAGTTGTCCCAGTTGTGTCCCCTCCCAAATTCATTTCCCCTGAGCCTACCCACTGGTGGGATGGTGTGAGAAGCAGAAAAGGCCTTGGCTCTGTGTAAGCACTGCTCAGCAATAACAAAAACATCCCTGTGTTATCAACACTGTTTCCAGCACAAATTCAAAACACAGCCCATATTAGCTACTACAAAAAAAAATTAACTCTATCCCAGTCAAAACCAGCACAAAGTCTTAGGACTTTTTTTTCCCATGATTACACACTAAACTTTTTATGGATGCACCTAGCGAGTGATTTGGGTTTGTGTTTGTATGTTTGTTAAGAATGCCAATTATTATTTAAATGAACAGAAAGTAATTTAATCATTACTCTGGGTGCATAATATCAGACTTTCAACCACATAAAGTCCCTGAGCACTTGCTTTGAAGTTTATTGATCTGCATAAGACTTTGGTAATATTCAATCATACTCTGGTAATAATTTATACATAAATAAACTTGACAGCATCCTATACCTGCGAATACATCTCTAAACATGTTGAGTGCCCATAACATCCTAAAGACTTTACATTAGTTTCAGCACATGAAGTCATCTTTTACTTCAGAGTAACCTCTTCAGTACAGCCTGTCCAGCTGTGTGCAAAAGAGTTTTAAATAAACTCTACAAAGTACCTCAAAACTGACTACCATTGAGCATGTTCAGAATTATCCTTTCCAACCCATAAACAATGCAATTCCAAGGCCATTGAAAAAAAACCAAAACCAAACCATAAAAAACCCCCACAAATGCACACAAGGTAATTCAAAGTTAAACTTCAGGGCTGAAGTTTAAATTAACAAAGTAAGAAAGAAAATCAGAATTAAAGCTATTCAGAAACAGGCTCTCAAACTTGAAATAAATTAATTGTTTTAAATAAAGAAGTATGGGTAGAGAACCAAAGGTCCCTTTGCTAGAGGATTTACCACAGAGGAGTTTCAATATGCTATGCTGGCTTTGTTTTTTATGGACTCATAATCATAAAAGGAGCATCTTTTTACTATCATGGAATGTGATCTATTATCTGTCACAGCTGTACTACAACACTGTTACAAAATTTTTGGTCAATATTAATCCAAAAGGATCTTTAAAATAGTGTAAAACTCTTTGACTTCTACTAGTTCACTTGTTTGATGTACGAATAAAATAACTTCTTGATTATCTCAATATGATGCAAAGCAGAAAAAAATCTGCAATTTTTTTCTTGCTATTTCTTTTCCTTTAAGCAGAGGCCATGATTTCCTTTTTTCTTGTAAACAAAACCTAGGAATTCCTTTCAACTTAAAACAATGTAATACCCTAAAAGAATGAATATCAAATTATTTGTTTCAATTGCATTTAGCCAACCCTTAAGTTGAAGCATAAACTATTTTAGCTTAAAAAAAGAGAAAAATCTGGCAAAATGGATTGTTAGATTTCCTACAATTGGCAGACATGGGAATGCCTAATTACTTGAGATCTGTAATATATTACAGATTGTTTAGTAAGTGTTTTAAATTCCACGCCTGCTTTCATACACCAGTCATATAAATAAACTTAGTGACACAGGTTTTACATGGAAAACAGATTTTACTACTACATGTGCAAGGCAGGCACATATGGTAGGACTAGAGCAAGGACCGTAAGTGAGAAAACACATTCACTGCTTGGTTCATGACTTAAAAGACAAAGGATGAAGTTTTTACTACTTAAACTTCTAATGATTTCACCACAGCCAGGACTTCACCCACAGTTTCTACATTCTACTGAAAACCTTGCGAAATACCAAAAGAATAAAGAAATGGAATATGATTAGGAAGTCAACTGCTTCTCTCTAGATAAAAAAATGGTTTTCTAGGAATGAGTTAAACACCGATTTTTTTGGTTTAACAGGGGCCTACAACTGATTATTCAACAGAAGAAAAAAAAAATGGCAGGGATAACTTAAATCACACATATAAAGTTAATGACAGGAAACTTTCTTACAGAATGGTGTATTTAAAATGCCTGGGAAAACACCATCCCTCAGTAAGCAGGCATTAATTTTTGAACCTTGTCCTATTGTTTAAATTATTTTAGTCATCCTCCAAAGTACAAAATGCATTTATGTGTGTTTGTTTGGAAGAAACAGTAAGTCATTTGTAAGAGTATTATCTCTCTTTTACATTATATTTTGTAGGTAAAAACCTGAAAATGCAATATTATAAACAATATTTCCTCACAGCTTTAATGTATGACCTGATTTTAAATCTGGCTGGCATTAATTCATTAATGAATACACACTTCTGATAATCTGCACAATCTTCCAGGAAACCAGTATTTGTAAAATATAACACGTGGTACTTCTTTTGGGGGGAGGGTGTTTGAACCAAGCAAATTGATATCAAATATTGTTAACAAAGTAACAGACACCTTTACAGTTAAAAATCACATAAATAAGTTTGACTGTTTGACTGACCACCCTCAATGAGATTTTTCATGTGTTTAACCTAAATACATATCATCCCAAATACGAAGAAGATCTTTTCTGAGACTTCAGTGGCATTTTGATCAGGCTGTAGGGTTGTTTTTTTTTTTCAGCTGTAAATCTACCAGTCCTAGAAAGTTGACACAACTCCAAAAAGAAGCATAAATAAATACTTCAAATATTTACGTTGCTGACTTCAATATGGTCAATTTTATGGTTTGAAGGCCCACTTTCCACTTATAATTTTGAAATTTGCGTACTAGCTTTAACTAGCACATAGTCACATCAGTTACATTACTGAAAATAAATACCATGTCTTTAGCTTACAACATTAGCATTGACATGAATCAGCTCCCTAAGTTTTAGGCCAGATCACAAACTTAGTTACTAATATTACATTGAGATTTACAGGTAAAGAAACAAACTATAGGCTAATGAAGTAGAAAGATTTATTAGGCTATGCTTTCTTCTTTTTATTTACATGCAGGGAAAAAAAAAATGCAAGAATTACAGACGTAGGTTACATGTGGGGCTCTTGAGCCCAGCCAAACTATTCTACAGCAGAAAGCTTAACCAGGCTACAGAGTAGTTTTGGCAGAAGAAAATCTCCTTATAAATTCACATTATAATTTCAGAGTGTATGTGCCATCCATCCGATGCTTCATGAGAGTACCCGAGCAATTTAAAAGTGCCAATTCTTCCATGAAGAAATCCTCCTACCACCAAAAATTCCTCAAATAGGGCATATGCTCACTTAAATGAGGTAACATCTGCTGATATTTTGGGTCACAAAATAATCAACAAATGGAATAAGTCTACTTCTGATTCTCTAAGTCTTATTAACATTAGAAAATCAACTAGAAGACATGGAACATTGCCTATTAACAAGGAAACACTACCTGCCTCTAAATAATTTATCTGTGCTACATTAATAACCAGATACACTATCCATGAAGCAAGACCTGTGTGTGCTGTGTATATGGTTTAAGTACACTGTCCAGTTTCAGAGAGTTAACAATCTAAACATAACATGTGCCATTCCCTCACAACAGGAAAATACAGATGATAAACACAGAGAGTGGATAAAAGAGAAAACAAGACTACCTTGGTCAGTCTGACTAACCATTAGCCTAAATACTATTTTGCTTACTTAAAAATTCATCCACTTTCTAACTTTAGGAGACACAGCAGAGTACCCTTTTTGTGTTCTGTAACACAAAGCCAAGCAGAATTCCAGAACAGTATATTTATGGCACGTATAAAATGACTGATCTAAAAATAAAACAACCCCTTTTATGAAGGATTAGCTTATTTCTCTTTCCTTCCTTCATTTGAGCAACTTCCCTCCTCATCAGTTTCTTACAATACACTTTCACATCACCTCCAATAACCCTGTATAAATCACGATCTTTCCTCATCTACAGCATCTGAAGTTCCCCATGCACTTTTTAAAACCTGGGATGACAACCCAGGATTTTAGCAGATGACTAACTGCTACTACTTCTCTTTTGACTTTATTTAGACAAGAAGTTCAGATGACAGCTTCCCACAGGCTTTCACAGAATCACAGAACAGCTGAGGCTGAAAAGAACCTCTGGAGGTTCAACCCCCTGCTCAGGCAGGGTAAAAGCTTTCAAAAGACAGTCAATGCCACCTGGTATCAAACCCACCTAATAGCATGTGCTTCCTCCACAGTAAGTAAACAACTCTTTTCTGGGAAGTTACATTTCCCCCACCCCTGAAACTAGGAGATGCACAGTGGTGGAATTATTTTATTTTGCGGATGGGAAGTTAACCAACAATTTCATCTGTATTTCACATCCACACCCTGTTGCTCCAGAACTGGGTAACTACAGCAATTTGAACATAGATTTGGAAGCATATGTTTTTAATCTTTTCTTAATCCTTGTTTTATCCTCCGTTTTTACCCTTCTTTGTTCAAACTGCTACATTTGCCTCTTTTTTCAAGTATTACAGCTTCTGGCTTTAGCACAGGAAGGTAATAACACCTTCTGAAAGAAGCAAAAGTAAAAACTCCCTTCTTGGTGTTACCATCTGCTTGCCCTGACAAGAGAAAATATATTCTTGACCTAATATAACAGTGCACATTGGCTAGAATCACAGCTACTTATGCAGGATTAAAATCTAATATGCAGTAACAACAACAATGATCTAAGGCAGTAAAAACTTGGATTGTTCAATATCTCGTTCCAAAAACATTCTCTTACTCTGTATTAGTGAGGCAGAGCTCATTTCTATAAATCAGATATTGCCCTGTACTACATGTCCTAGCCATGCATAAGGACTGCCCTGCTCAGATCCTTCCCACCTCCTGCCCAAAGATTTCCCTACAGACAGACGCCTGTTGATTGTGTGCACAACTGTGCAGGCAACACTACTGACATTTTATAAAGGACTGTATTAATTAAGCATTGTCATAGAAAGAACAAAGACTTTTAGCAATGTTTCCTACCTAAGGGAACATGAAAGATTCCCTATCACATGCAAAATCAATATAACTTTTCTTGCCAGGAATAGAATCTACACTTGGTTTCCTCTACCAAAATCCAACAATAATGCCCAACTTTGTAGCAGTCCTTTACAACCAAGATTCCCCGTCTCCCACTAACAAGACAATGAAAACAAAGAATAGTGAGACAGAACATGACTGACATCCACGTAAAACACATTGCCAAGGACTAAAAACCTACACCGTTCTATTACCATTGTATCATGCTTTAGGAAGCTTGCATTTGAAAGGAAAACAGAAAGATATAGACAAATAATTAACTTTGACAAAAAATAATAATCCATCTACTATTCCATTTTTGCTACTGAAGGGCAAATCTAAAATTACACATGCAATCTCCTGTTCTAAAATAAACAGTAATATAACATCTGAGAGTAAAGCTGAAAGAAAGAAAACCATAAGAAAGTCCTAGTAGTCCCAACCCCCATTCTCTCTTTGGATCTGTGTGCTCGAGCAGATAATGAAATTCTTCCCTCCTCCCTTTCCAAGATCAGTGAAAACTGTCAAACTCACAGGTCATAATGTTTCTTAATCTACAGGGGCTGGGAATATAAATTATATTTGCCTAAGGCTGGTCCAGCAGAGCACACTTTTTTGATTGTCACAGCCAGTTAAGAAAAGCAATATACTTAAAATGGAGCTTCTATTTTTGACTAATAAACATGATCTGGTCCAATTTTTAACTGAATAATCCCATAACAGTAATATTTCATATCCTCAGTATGTCTATGCATTAGCTATTTTTGTCTTAAATTGATAACCAGCAAAACAGATTGCCAAATCTAGCCAATCTCCAAAAAACATTCAACAGTGACTCAATTCAGCTAGTTTGGATTATTATGATACAGAATTTGATCTTGCCAGCTTTTATATCCCTGACAGATACTAACCTGATAAATGGCAAATAAGCCTTAAAGAGCTTGCCTTCACTGGGGCATGCCAATATCCAAGAGCTACACCCACATGTTCAAGCTGAGGGAGGTTTAATGCAGATCTTGTTGGTTTGGCAAGGACTGCTGAGTGCTCACCCTCTGCTAACTTCATAGATCTGCCACTACTGAACTTGAACTGCTGAGACTCCATGTCCCAGTTCAACAACACTGATAATGTGCCAACTGACCAGTCAGCAAGGTATTGCATCACACAGCTGTGTTCCCTCTGGTGTTCAGCCTGTAGCTGGCACACAGTACAGCACTTCAATTTTATTTCCCTTTCTGGAAAAACTAAAAAGCAATACAGCAAAACACCATTCAAAACTACTTCTGGTGCTACTGCAGTTCAAGCTTTAGGATAACCCCTATGTTTAAGTATTTATTCTAGAGCAGAAATTCAAGCCCGCTGTGCTGTAACTATAAGAAATAAAGAAAATAAAAATAAACCAAATCTCTTCCAGAATCTCAAGAACAAAACAGTTGGCAAAGAACTCAGATAACTTCAAGGAACGATGGAATCACTATTTGTTTGCTTTCCTTTGAGTATATACTTTCCTTTCTCTGTGTGGTCATTTGACTTACACAGGTGAAATTTTTAGCAAGCTAGTGGGAGAACATACTAATCCAATTACGAGGCTATAGGATTTTCTTAAGATTCCTGAAAGTTCTACTGGTCATGGATAGATGGCTATATAATTGGGACTCTTTTTCCCACTTTTATTTCATTGAGAAAGCATGGAAGTGGCATTTTGATTGTGACATTTATTTTGCTTTATTCTTCCAGTGAAGAGACATGACAAAGGTTATGCTTTCAATAAACATTTGAAGAGAAAACAAGTAAGTTTTGCTTTCAGTATTAACTTAGTGTTGTATTTATACTGTTGACCAGCAAGCAATTTTGTCATAAAAAGCTTGGTATCATTTCCACTGCAACATTTCAAAAGTCACCCCAAGTTTTGTCACTAGTTTATCTGATTTCAATTTCATTTCCTTTCATTACCATCACCACTTCAGCACCTCATATTTTTTGTTAGGTATGTCTAAATTAACCACCAAATCATGAAAAAAAAAATTATTTAATTTCTTTTATCATCACAGGGTCAGCATTTCACTCCGCAATCACTTCACATTTCCTCCGTTTTCACTGTGGAACAGCCTAATGGTAGACCAGATAATGGGGAAAGCCCTCAGGCACTGTTACTATTATGAAATGCACTTTCATGTGTATCCTTTTTGAGGGAGACCCAGTTGATGAAGCAAATGCTGTAAGCTCTCCCTTTCTTTTCCATGTTGTGAAGTGGCTGGTCCCTAACTCCCAGACTCGCCAGTGCCTTTGCTGGTGGATCATAAAAAGGTCTTCAGGTTCCCCTTCCCATCAAATTCTCCAGGTGTGATTCAGCATTGCTTTGAAAAGGGAAGTTTCCAAATCAAAGCTTAAAGGACACACAGTTGAAAGCCCAATAAGCAGGATGCATTAGAAGGTCTACAAATCTTACTTCTTTATTAATGCAAATCAGCTACACCTGGCATACAGAGTCACTGGGTCAAAGACCGTAGTGGCTGATGTATTAAATACCTGAGGACAACCATCAAGTGCAAACTGATTGTGAACCTCACAGCGTGCACAACATAACCAATGCATTTGAAAAGCATGTAACGCTGAGCTTAAACTGTATTTTAAGACAGCATGTGAAAACATCGGGGAATTCTGCTCCTCATTCCAAGAATTATCATTCCTTACAAACAAGGGGCTTATGCTTCATTCTGAAAACAGTACTTCTGGCCCCATTTTGAGACAGTCAAGTGCTGCTCTGATCAGATTTACAAGGTCTACATAACCTTAGCAGCTAAGTCCCATTATCAAAAGCTACTTAGGAACAATTCTCAAATTCATCAGATTCTATAACATGCTTTTGGAAAGTCAGACAAGGTAGGTAATTCCCTCTTATTACCACGGACTCTGATCTCATTTGAAAATAGGACTTTACACCTGTTAGTTTTCATATGTGGTAGGTTGTAAACACCTTTTTCACAGCACCGGGGCTTTCTCTCTGAAAGCTTACGCCACTGAGTCAACAATGACACTTAGAGACTTAAATTACAGGACGTCCCTCTGTTACAAATGGAAGGTAGCCAAGAACTTTACTACAGTTCTTGCAGATGAAAAGGGCACCTGCTGCTTAATTACCACTGGAGTCAACCCCTGCACATGCAGACAGCACTCCTCGGGGTTACTAGAGAAGCGGATGGTCCACTCTAGGAAAACGAGGCCTACTGCCCCTCAAAGCAGTGGGCAACCCATGCCACTTGCCCACAAGGGCTCTGTGGCTGCCAATTTTCAGCAAGGCACCATCTCAGCTTTGATCCAGGCAGCGACAGGAGAGCTGGCCCCAGGGAGCGCCTGCACCCCACCACCATGTCCCACGGCCGCTTCTTGCCGGACTTTGCCATGCCCCCTCACCTTCCACCAGCTCGTCCAGGCTGGTGAGCTTCTTGCTGCCATCGATGGTGTAGATGGTGCGGACCCCTTGGGGCAGGTTCACGTTGTCCGACAGGGAGCGGGTGAGCTCCACCAGGAGGGCGTCGAAGGAGCGGAAGCGGTCGGGGGAGATGGCGTACACCAAGCCCTTGAAGTACCTGTCCCCGTTGCGGTAGAAGCGGGCTTTGCGCGCCTTCTTCTCCGAGCTGAGCGCCTGCAGGGTGCGGGTCCGGTAGAGGCTGCAGTGTGCGCTGTGCGCCGGGCTGGGCACCAGCCCATTGCCCCTCGGCCCCGCGCCGCCGCCGGACCCGGAGCCGCCGCGCCGCGGCCCGGAGCGCTGCTGCCGCTTGTCCCGCTCCTCGAAGTGCTCCAGCTCGATGCTCCGCTTGCTCGCCATGGGGAAGGAGCTGCCTGCCCGCCCCTCCCGGCTCTCCGCTACGGGCTGCTACGCCTGCCCCCCGCGCTCGAAAAGGCTCCGGCCGCCTAATTCAGCATCGCGCCCGGCCCCGCTCGCCGGGAGGGCTGCGGGTGAGCACGGCGCCCGCAACCTGCCCCGCAACCTGCCCCGCAACCGCAGCCGCCGCTATCCGCTGCTGCGCCCGCCGCCGCGCACAAAAGCATCCCTCATGCCCCGGCACGGCGCCTCCCGACTACAGGCGATGCCGGGAGGGGAGCGAGAGGCTCGGGGGAACCCCGCGGCCGCGCCCCCGCGCCGTGCCCATGCAGGCTCGCACAATGCTCGGGTCCCCTCCGCAGCCTCTCCCCTGCTGGCTCCGCCGGGAAGCGGCGGCCGGGGCCGGAGCGCCTATGCCGCCAGCTCCGGCGCTGCTCCTGGCTCCAGTCCCGGCCCGGGGGCACCGGGACCGCCAGTCGGCGCGGGGAGCGGCGCAGCCCCGCCGGCTCCTCGGCGGGCAAGGGCGCTGCTGTCGCCCGCCTCGGAAGGGAAACAGCCGCAGCGGATCCTGCGGGAAGAGCGCGCTCACGGCCCGGCCGCTGGCGGTGGAACGGGAGCTGGCGCTGGAGCGGGCGGGGCTCCCGCCGGGCCCCCGAGCCGGGCGGGCGTGGGGGCGGCGCCATCTCGGCTCAGCGTCCGGCGCGGGGGCGGTGCCGTCCACGGCGGCCGCGGCGGGATCGTGCGTGCTGAGGGGTGGGAGAGGCTTGTGGGGGAGAAGCGAGGAAGGAAAAGGGGGTTCTTCTAGGGAAGGAGAACGAATTTGGAGGAGCAGCTTTCCCGCAGGGGCAGCGCTGTCCTTCTTGCGGCGGCTCTGGCGGGAGCGGTCCATGGACACCCATAGGCGCACCAGCGGAGCTGCCTGCCGGCTCTCTCCCGGCTTCACTTGGGCTCAGTCACTAGGTTAAAACGCTAAAAATGCCCCTAGGGCTCTTTCTGTATGGCCTTCTGCCTAAAATATATCCCCCGGGACGAAAATTACGCATCCCTGTCATTTGTCGAACACAGAAACTGTTTCACAAGGGCACGTAATGATAGGTCACAGGATAATAGCTTCAAACTGAAAGATACTGGGTGTAGATTAAGTATTAGGACAAAATTTTTTACTGTAAGGGTGGTAAGGCACTGAAACAGGTTGCCCTGAGAAGTTGTGGTTGCTCCATCCCTGGAAGTATTCAAGGCCAGGCTGGATGAGGCTTTGAGCCACCTGGTCCAGTGAAAGGTGCCCCTGCCCGTGACAGAGGAGTTGGAACTAGATCATCTTTAAGGTGTCTTCCAACCCAAACAATTCTGTGATTCTGTCATTCTGTGATTTTCCTTTTGCATTTGTGCATGCCACTGATGCGTTCTGAGAAACCAAATAACCCCATTCGTACAGTCTAAACCTCCCAAATGTACTGCAGCCCATGGTTCATGACTTCCCCAGGGATCTTGTCAGTGCTCCCTAGGTTGCTCAACTCAAATTAACTTTTGATAGAAATTGCCAACAAATGCATTGAAATGGATGCAATCTCATTTTTTTTTTACTTATATTCAACTATTACAGAATATATTTTCTTGGCATAATGATTACGTAAAAGGCATTTACAACTACCTACAGGTTTTCATTTTTTTTAGGTCTCTTGCATTGGGAGGTTCCAGTTGTTATGTCATTACAGGTGGTCACAGTTTCTGCTCTTTTGCCCAATATTCTTTACCACACTTCTGAGGGATTTATTATTTTTCACTTTTTATGTTTTGAAATACCAATAAAATCAAGCACTGTCTCGCTATTATTACTGAGCTTCTTACAAAGTAGATCAAACAACTAGCTACAATATTCCTAAACACAACACCTGAAAAACATCGGTGAATTTCACTTTTTATTTAAGTGCCATCTTCTGCGATGCTTGGAAACATTCACAAGCAAAAAGAAGTGGTAAGCCATGGCGCTGGATTATCTCCTCCAGTGGTAAAATCAAGAAAAGGAACAGAATGAGGGGGGGATTTTGTTACAGTCAGGGAATGAATACACCTACTAAGATTAGATATGCAGGTCTTGCCTAGGAATCAACTTTCTAGACTGGTTTTGATATGCAGTTTCTCATCCTGTTTACAGGCCAAGTTACACAGACCAAGTTCCAACTCACTTGTGTAACTTGGCTCCAAAGTGCATTGGTCTTAGCTGCGAGGCTGTATTTTTTCCCAAATGGTACCATACTACATGGGCCTTTGTAGAACAAGTCCCATTACTTAGTTCAAACCTCAGCTGAAGGTTATTTGGACTAACCTTTTTCAATTTGCTCAGAAGCAGACCACAAAAGCTCATGGAAGTTTAATCCCCCCCTTGCACACACCTTTTGTCTGCTCCCAGCTCTTAACTATTGCCTACTGACCACAGTATAGTGCTCAACTATGTGTAGAGGACTCCTGCTGACTAAAATGTAAAATATATATATATATATGTGAATTTAATATACTAACTGTGTCTATAACTGCATTTAGGTTGGAGAATTCAGTGCCAGGGTAAGCATTTTGTTGGTTTCAAGTTTTTTTGCTGGGTGGTAGGATATGTCATGTGCAAGACTTGGTCTGACTTCTGAACTCTCTGGCTAGAGATGGGATAGAAGGAATGGAAATTTATACAGCCTCTGGTAAAGTAAAACTAAAAGGGAATTCTTCCGCTTTTACCAGGAAAATTCTCTCTCCTCATCAAAGGGAATTCCCACTACAGAGAGTTTTCAAAGTCTGTACAGCCACTGTTTTTTATGGAGCATATAAACATGAAATTGACTTCTGGCCTGTAAAACTAAACTACTTCTATATAAAGAGGCTGTTCACAGAGAGGTTACAGTTAGATCTGCGTGTGTAACCGCCAAGGAAATGCCTGGTGACACCTCAAACATGGTCCTACAACTTGTGCTCTTTCTTTTTTGGTTCTCCTCAGATGTTGTGTGTATTTTTAATAAGCTCTGCAAGCCCCCATTAAGAATGGTTCATGGTGCTTCCATTTGTGTATATGCTTTCCCTTTTCCTTGCAGCCTTATTTCCCCTAGGGAGTTGTCTGTAGTCGAACAGGGAGGATTTAAAAGACTTTCAAAGATGAGGAATAAAAACCCAAAACAATCCCATATGCAGCTGGATGACATTTGTTGTTACACACTAGAAATTTAGTGTGGTTAATATGCAGTTCTGTATGGAACTGAGCAGGCATTCCCATTATCTTCTTCCAAAATAGAGTTGACAAATTAGTAGTTCACTTAGCAGCAAGCAATGTTACGTGTATAAATGATACCTTGCTTAGTAACATAAATCTCCAAACACCATAAAAATGTGATTATCATTCATTCTTGTGATATTCTATAAAAGTACATTTCCTATTTGAAGACAATAGAGCTTCCAGTTTTCATGTCCATCTAATTAATCAGTTCTCCTGCCTGTCTTTGGGGGTTTTTTTGCTTTATTGTGGTAAGCATAATGAATTCTTTGTTTAAATCTCTTCCTCCATCTATAAGGCCTCCTGTGTGGTTTGGTTGGTTGGTTGATTTTTTGCTTTGAAACAAGCAAGACCTGTAAGAAATTTCTAAAAGGAAAGGAAGAAAACTTTACCATCACATGCAGTGTCTTTTCTTCTTCTGTTACCTGAACTCCCTACCTTCCTGGTTGTAATCAGAGAAATTCAAGTCACTTAGCACATTTAATAGGATTGATAGGTGAAATTCAGTTCAGAATCAGAGTTTACACCGGATGGTTTTAGAAAAGCAATTATGTATCTGACCTTTGTGTTTAGCCCATCGATTTCACCTTGAAAATGATAATGCCTAATGTTGCTGAAGAAATAAAAAAACCATCATAAGTATGGGGTCTGTTGAATCAAGATTTGTTATATGAAAAACATTATTGAAATAATAAAATATTTACTTGCCACACTAAAACCACCAAATTTGAGTATTTAAACAACTAAATGTTTATTTGTAATGATTTGTTTTCAACCCTGAATGTTAAAATGCTTTTAAAATATTCATACATTAAAATATCTCAGCATCCCTGTGAGATGCTGTGCCCTACTTTATAGATATGTAAAATGGGAAACCAAAAGTTTAAGCAAGTCGACCAAGTAGCAGAGAAATATTTCAGCATAGGTGGCATAAGAAGGATCTTCAGTCCTCGGTGAGGTGGCAGTGTGCCCAGGTGGCCAGGAAGGCCAATGGCATCCCGGGTTATATAAGAAATAATATAGCCAGCAGGACCAAGACATTGATTGTCCCCCTGTACTTGGCACTGGTGAGCCCACACCTCAAATCCTGTGTTCAGTTTGGGCCCCTCACTACAAGAAAGATGTTGAGGTGCTGGAGCATGTCCGGAGAAGGGCAACAGAGCTGGGGAAGGGACTGGAGCACAAGTCTGATGAGGAGCAGCTGAGGGAGCTGGGGGTGTTTAGCCTGGAGAAAAGGAGGCTCAGGAGGGACATTATTGCTCTCTACAACGGCCTGAAAGGAGGTTGTAGCAAGATGGGGGTCAGTCCCTTCTTCCCATGTGATAGGACAAGAAGAAATGGCCTCAAGTTGCAGGAAAGGTTTAGATTGGATATTAAGAAAAAATTCTTCACCAAAAGGGTGGTCAAGCATTGGAACAGGCTGCCCAGGGAAATGGTGGAATCACCATTCCTGGAGGTATTTAAAAGACATGCAGATGTGGCACTTGGGGACATGCTTTAGTCTTTCTGCACTCCAGTAAAAATCAGTTCCTAACTGATCACCCACTCATATTGGATCAGAAATGTCCCATCAAATAAATTGAGTATGAATGTCTGTGATATAAATAAATGCCCAACTCCCAATGCCTTTACTGTGGATTATATAAAGGTATTCATGCTCCTTTCTCATCAAATTCTCCAGGTGTTACAGAAAGTGAAACAGAAGTTTCCAAATCAAATCTTAAAAGCTACACAGCTGAAAGCCTAAAGAGGAAGAGACATTAGAAGGCCTACAAATTGTATGTGTTTGCTAATGAATCTACATTGCAAACTAGTTGTGAATTTCGCTTTTTTGCCAACAATTCAAGATGGCTACGTTGACTTGTATGACTCATTTAGGCTTTGCATATGGCAAATTCCAACTATCCAATACCACTGTAACTAAATAAAAATAGATTAAACAAATAGATAATTTGAAGAGGAAAAAGGCGTGATTTACAGACAAAGAAATGCCTCTTTTACCCATCTATTTTTTTTCTAGATAATTTTAAAAAGAAGTCATTGGAGTTTTTAAAACATATCTATTACATTTTTGCTGGTACTCCATCATCATTTTTGTATAATCATTAATAATTTTAATTCCATCTGTTGCTCTTCTCTTTCAATACAAGACATCATAATTCTATATTTCCAATAGAAATGGCTGTCTGGATAGTTGCTGTAAGTCTGGTTGAACAATCTGTGATCAAGGGTTAAATGGATCATTTAATCTGTTGTCTTACTTAAAAGTATGATTAGTCAAATGTAGGATCTTAAAAAAACCCTGAAGAATTATGTTATTTCCCATGTTAAATAACTTATGAAGAGAAAATTACAGTAAGTTTTTCAAAGATCACTGCCAAGAGTTATTTGAATTACCAATAGTTATAATGAATTACCAATATAATTAAAAAAATGAAAGCTTAACGTGCTTTCTGAGACAGCTACTTCAGCAAAGATGTCTAAAGTTCACTGCTGCTCCATACCTGACAAAATATGGAAACTAGAGATAAAAACAACAGCGAAACAGTACATATTTTGAAACAAATGAACTGCTCAAGTAATTTCTGAAAAAATAGAATTTTATAATATGATGGTTAAGGAACCAAAGCCAACTACATAGAATTCTCTCATCTACACTCCTATTCCTACATGTTTCTTCTCACCCCCCTGGGACCGCTGCCCTTATTTGTGCTGGTACAAGTATCTGTACTAGAACACTTCCATCAACGCTGTCTCCATACAGTCCTGAACATCCACTGGTCAGATTATGTGACTAATACGTCTGTCCTAGAACAAGCAGCAGTCACA